>NW_020664481.1:7857685-7878168 GCF_002925995.2 Terrapene triunguis
AAGGAAATTCTAATCTAATGGTTGGAATCGTGAATTGGTTTCCCAAAAGGAACTCGTTCACGTCTTACCCAGTTGGTTTCTACTAGATAAGGATCTGGATCTGAAATTCCATAAACTGTAAGAGTGTTTAGATCTGTGCTTAGGGTCTCGTTCACTTTTATTCCATTATAAATAGCCAGGACTGTCTCCCTTATTACCTGCTGTGAAAATCCAGATTCCAATAACAGACTGTTGTAATTTTTTGCTTGCTGATCCTCAAGCACTCATATATATTGGATCATACTTACAGCATGAAATACCGCTGTCAGCTTGCACGTCCTGGAAACACATATCAAACACCCTTATTCTATTACTGCACGTCAGCCTCTTGTCCAATTCGGCACTAAAGGGACATTTCCAGGTAGTTTCTAGACCCAAAATATAGGTGTTGTAAGACGCAAAGATTTTACAAATCTTGACAATCGATAGACATTTCTATCTTAAAACAACAACAAAATTAAACCCTACACAAAAGTTTCTCTGGAGTATATTTGTAATTCAAACATTCCAGTGCTATATTCAAGTGTGGAAACCAGGAAGTAAAGCTGACTAGAAGCAAAATGAAACTAGCTCAAATGTTTTCCTTATTGTCTGAGCGGAATGAAATGCAGAAAGTAAAGAAGCGCAAACAGTGAAAGGCAAATTAGATTCTTAATCTTTTTTTCAATATTCTGAAATGTCATTAGCTACCTGGCTACAGAATGTTGGGGATGTTTTATTTAACCTCTTTAATGAGAAAATCCTTAAAAACATTAAACTTGAAGAAGTTACTGCCACACATAAGGAAATTTTTAATAACACAGGATTTTCACAAAAACCCATTCCCTTATCCTTTTCTTTTAACACGTGCCTTTTTTCATCATGCTGATCACCAATTCCTCCATAAAGAGGAGCTTTCTTGTTTAAATTGGGTCTGATTCAGTCAGTAATGCCAGCAAATAATAATAATGCAGCCTCATTCACTGATTCACTGCAGATGCAATTCATCCTGTGCAGAGGGCTGGCATGCGATCTATGCAATGTTTAAATCCCACCTAAGTGTTGAGGATTTCAGCGGGATGTGAGTGATACCTAGGCCTTGTGCAGGAGCTCTGCTCAGGGTGAATTTCACCCTGTATGCACAAAGTATGTACTTGCACATACAAACAAATACCTGCATAAAAAGTCAAGTTTGCAGTATGCAATTGCTAGTTCTGCGTGTGCAGCTGCACATTTGGCTGGGATAGTTTGCATGTGTGGGCACATACTGTATATTATTAGCAAAAATTTAGGGGCAAGATTTTCAGCAGCGACTAGTGATTTTGAGTCCCTCGCTTTTGGGGTGCCCAATTTCAGACACCTCAAAGGAGGTGAGGGCGAGTGCTCAGCACTTTTAGAAAATCAGCCCCCTTGAAGGTGTCTATTGGGTACCCAGATGTCAAGGCACCCAGCCTCACTAGTCACTCTTGACAATCTCATCTTGGGTGTCTAGTTTTGAAAAATGTAGCCAGGTCCAGGTTTTCAAAAGGGCTCCTCCCCACCTTTAAATCTGTGGCTCCAGTTCTGTGTGCAGAAATCGAGTGTGCCCCCCCTAAAGACACAATTCATGTCTCCCTGGGCTGCATGGCACAAAAGCTGCTTCCAGGCACAAGGCCTGTATTTTTCAGACACAGACGCATTGTGTACACTAATCTACATGTGCAAATGTAGAGGCTAGTTTTGAAATTTTGGTTCATGAATTCAAAATGTTGGTCTTATTATGAGGGTTTTTAGCCAAACCAAGAACTGTAATGCACAACGTTACCTGAGCAACTCACCCCTCACCAGACTTCCCAGTGCCCTTCTGAGTGGAGATGCAAGCCTTTGCCCTGCTCCTTAGCCCACACCCCCAGCATCTCCAGCTTTTCTAGCAGCTCAACTAGCATTTTTTTTTAGTCTTCAGCTCCTGTCTGTCATTAGGATGTCTCAGCTGCTGGGTGGGCAGAAGACGGATCAGCCAGGCAGACTCCTTCCAGCCCTGCAAGAGGGTCTCTGTCTCCTGCCATTTCCTGCTCCCTGTCCATGTCACCCCACAGAGCTATGGGGAGAAGATACGGGGATTGGAAGCAGAGAATCCCTGGGCTGCCAGAAGGGCAGCTCCATTTTCCCACACAGTGGTGCACCTGGAAGGGAAGATGAGGCAGCCCCTGCTATGAAAAGGAGGCTGGCATTGAGTGAGGATGGGAGCAGAGGCAGCCTGTCGAGATGCTGAAGGTGAACAAGGAGAATTGGTGGACTGAAAGGGGCTGGATCACTGATCTGCTGGAGAGGAGGAAGGATGGAGCAGGGCTGGAAGTGAGATAGATTATGATGCTATTGACGGACTGGGGGGGGGAGATAATTGATGGTAGCATGGATTTGGGTAGATTTAGGAAGGGGGTTATTTAGGGAGTTACTCTGATGTGGTCCTTAACCTGGGAGGTCATCATATCAGGCTTCTTGAGGCAACCTACACTGGTCTTCCCCACGCACCCCTGGGCATCCCTGCTTTCTCCTCTCCCTCAAAGCCTTTCTTACTCCCCTCTCACACACCCCGGCCGCCCTGATTGTGTCCTGCTCTTTACCAAGTGGGCCACTGTCTCTGCTGAACACTGAATATCTATGCGGAGTGCTGATTTTTTGCTACTTATTCAGAAGACAAATTTTACAAGATCACACCAAGAAAGTTACCAGTCTGTTGTTAATAATCCATATTGCAGTTCCTGTGCCATATGGTTAAGTAAAGGTTTTGATTCATTCAGTCAAAAATCCTCATGTAAATGCCACATACATTTTTCATGAAGGGAGCACATAACCCTCCCCAGTGGAGAGTTATATGATTAAATCAATCAGCTCAGCCTTTTTAAAACACTTAATGTTGCAGTGAAAGCTTGAATCATTTTCCAAGGCATATAGCTATTGGCACTGTGATCCACTCAGTAACATTTTCCCCTGAGGCTGGCGTGTCATTATGCTTCTAACTGGAAACGAGCAGTGACAGAAGAGCATAAAAAATACCTGCATTGATGAATGCATCTCAGTTAGGGTTCTGGGGGAAATGTCCACTCTGCTCCAGTAGGTGTCAAGAGGGAACACAGCTCCCAAGTGAAATTGACTGTAGTCAAACAAGATCATTGGAACATCACTTCAGGTCATGTGATTAATGCACCAGTGAAAGGTGAAAGCTGCCAATCGGTCGTGGCTGGCTCAAAGGTTTGGGATATAAGAGTAAGTGCCAGGGAGATGGATTAGTAGGCAGAGTGCAAAAGAGGCACTTTAAGAGGCATTCAAAAAATGGCACTTTACATCTATGCTACTGTGCTCTTGTAAATATAAACCAGCCAGCCCTAGTATTTATCATAGAGACTCTGCGGCACTTAAGAGTCAAATGCGCCTGAGGTCAGCACTGGAGGATACTGCTCAACAACATAGTCTGTTGGGCTTTTTGCCATAACAGTATCTTGTACTTAAGTAATATTGTACTGGTAGGTTAAATTGAAACTGGGGTGTCCCTTCCCCTTCCCAAGTCCTGTTTGGGGGATGGAAGTAGGGAGGCCAAGGAAGGGAAGGCTGACATGGGTTGGATCCAGTTATCCTCATTTGTGTAAATGCCTTCACTGCTGATGGAATGTCCCTATGTTCTAGTAACAACCTGAATGAAATATGAGGGCATATGTGCTACACTCATCCACACTAAAGGAGCACATTTGTCGATGGATCAGGAAAGCTCTCTGGCATTCAAGCATTAACAGCATTGGCATTCAAGCTCTTTAACTGGGCTTTGAAGATAGCAACCCATCAAGATAACTGTGGAAGTTCACTTCTCTCTGTTTCAGAGTAGCAGCCGTGTTAGTCTGTATCCTTCTCTCTGTGCTATTGTTTCAGCTTTTCTGTTGACTCAGTGGGACTGGTTACATTGTACAGCTGTTTTTGCCAACAGAAAACAAGAAAAATTATTTCCATTTTAATTCACATCTTGGGCTCTAGAGAACTGCAGAGAAAGGCTAGCTGAGTCTCCGTGCCCATTCATCCCTTCACCTCGTTGATGAGATTGACAACAAGGGAGCTTGACATTATTTTTTAACCTAAATTATGTTTTTGGTGTCTTTCCTGATAAAGTGATGCTACCAAATGATTTAGGACGAAACCTGACCTACACTGACTGTCATAAATGATAGGGTGTTTCCTCTGAATTCTCTGATTTTTTTAAATACAACATTGTATTAGTGATTTTTTTTGCAGTGGCTTTTTTTAAAAATAGAGCCTACAGAAAACAATGTTTTGTGCCTTGTTTTCCTTTGTTACTATTATTAAATACTATTAATTTTATAACACAAATGTTATTATATTTAGGACAGTATGAAAAAAATAGAGTTTACGAAAGATCTACAATAATAATATTTAGCGTTTATATAGTGGTTTATGGGCCATATAAAAAAAATCTGCCTTTAATCTTGTGCCCACCGTTTAGCATCTACAATTCATGTACCGTAGTTAGACATCGATTTGATTGCAGGTGCACAGTTGCAGGCATAGTATTAAAAGTTGGTGTAAAGCCTCTTTAAAAATGTGGCCCTTTTTGGTATTATTGGAAAATGAAATTCAACATTCTAAGGCCTTGATCCTGTGAATACTTATGTACCTGCTTAATTTTAAGCATGTGAGTAATTCCATTGACCTTAATGGAACAACTGGCATGCTGTGTTTGTGGTACTAGGGCCTACGTCTTCACCCTTTTAAGTATCAGAGGGGTAGCCATGTTAGTCTGGATCTGTAAAAGCAGCAAAGAATCCTGTGGCACCTTATAGACTAACAGACGTATTGGAGCATGAGCTTTCATGAGTGAATACCCACTTCGTCGGATGCAGGACTCTTTGCCACCCTTTTAAGTCTCCCAGTGAGTCTTCTCAATATGTAACCCACACTCCACTGCGTCACTCTTCGCTGCCCCCCAAGCGGCTGGAACACGTAGAGGTTTATGAGTCTGCTACAGCTTTCATGCAAGCAGAGGTGAGTCTTTCAGCTAAAGCAGTAACACTGCATGTTTTTAGATCCAGTGGTCCTACGTTCAACTGCCAGACAAGTCCCCAAAATGTTAATCCTTCTGCCGGGTGTTATAGCAGTAAGAAGGGCCATGTTCAATGCTGCCTAGGGGATCTGATTAAAAGAAAAAATGAGACCCTCCCTGAAACCTTATCCACTCCCAGGTTAAAGGAACTAACAACCTATCACACACAAACACACCCAAGTCACCTTTACAGGTAGAAACACCCAAGGACTCCTGAACCCCCATATTCCTAAGGACTCCTGAACCCCCAAATGTTGTTTATTTGGGAAAACACAAGAACCACATAGTTATAGATTAATAGATTCCCAGGCCAGAAGGGACCATTGTGACTATCTAGTCTGACCTGTATAACACAGGCAATAGAACTACCCAAAAATAATTCCTAGACATCGTGTAAATAAATAAATAAATAAATAAACAGCCAACTTTGATTTTAAAATTTCCAGTGATGGAGAAAACATGTCAAATAAAATGATCAAAACCCCTTGAACCGAACTGGAGGCTGTAAAACCCTCTCAGCAGGGGCTGCATTTGTTTCTGTCACCTGCCCTCAGTGCTGAAAGTGTTCTGACAAAAGTGTGTGTGTATAGTGTGGGGGGAGGTGGGCTATCATAGACTGGGAGCAGCAGCTCTGGTGAAATGGAGTTTAAAGTTCACTTCTCAGCAACCCACCTTGATTTATTTTTATATATTTTTTGTCCAGGTCTCCGACTCGTTGAAACCCCTGCTCCCCAATTTAAGTACCATCTACAGTCCTGAGCACATCAAGGGATCTAGCTAATAAAATAAATAAATAAATAACATTAAAAAAATTCTGATACTTTCAAAGCTCAACAGGCATGTTTATGAATTAGCCCTTCAACTCCCTTCTGGGGGGCAGATTAGGATTACTATTCCATGTGGGGGAAACTCAGATACAGAGAGGGTAGGTGACTTGCATAAGGACCCACAGCCAGCCCTAGGCACAGCAGGTCCTATGGCCAAACTCTACACAACACATCCCTCTGACTCCGCATGGAGATGGTGCCCTTTGTGTGTCTGGCCCCAGGGAGCCGGTGCCTACTATGCTCCCCCCAGGGGTGTGTCTCCTTGTACCTCCACCCCTAGGGGGTGGGACCCCTTGGACCCCCGCCCCTGGGGGGGTGTCTCTTTGTCCCCCATACTTGGGGAGTGTCTCCTTGTGCTTCCCCCCCGGGGGGCTGTTCGCCTGGTGCTAGGGTGACCAGACAGCAAGTGTGAAAAATCGGGACAGGGGGTGGGGGGTAATAGGAGCCTATATAAGAAAAAGCCCCAAATATCGGGACTGTCCCTATAAAATCAGGACATCTGGTCACCCTACCTGGTGCCCCCGCCCCTAGGGCCGCTGCCCCTTGTTCCTCCCCCCGGCTCCCCCTTTGTGCGCCCTGCGCTATTGCCGGCTTTAGGACCCAGTAGAGCCCGCGGGGCCGCCTCGACAATGGGAAGGGGGGGCAGGCCGAGCCAATGAGCGCACGCATCGGCCCGTTCCTCATTTGCATCCCGGCGCGAAGCGGCCAATGGGGCGGCGGCTGGCTGGCTGAGGCGGCCGCGCAGCCAGCGGCGGAGGAAGAGGATGGCGGCGGCCGCGGCGTGCGGGTCCCCCGCCAGCCGGCCGTCCCGGGAGCAGCCCCCGCCGCGGAAGCGGGGCGACTCCCGGCGCAGGCAGGCCGCCCTCTACTTCCTCAACAACATCTCCCTCGACGGGCGCCCCCCCGGCCTGGCCCCGCAGAAGCCGCCGCCCCCCTCGGCCCCGGCGGCGGCGGGGGAGGAGGCGGCGGCCGAGCCGGCCGGAGCCCTCACCCGGCTCCTTCCCGCCCCGCTGCCCGCCAGCGGGGCCCCCCCGGCCCACGCCGTGGGGGCCAAGGGCGAGGCGGAGCCGGCCCGGCTGGCCGCCTTCCTGCCCCAGCTGCTCGTGGGCGGCCAGGTCGGGCCCACGCCCCCCACGCCGCCCGCCCTGCCGGGCCCCCCGGGGCTGCTCAGCCCCACGCAGCTCGTCCCAGGAGGAGGCGGCGGCGGCGGCGGATTCACGCTGGAGGTGCAGCGGCAAAGGTGAGCGCGCGGGGTCCCGGACGCCTGGGTCCCGCCCCTCTCTCCCAGGGTGTCCCCTCCGCGCTCGCCTGCCCTGGGCAGAGCGTCGGAGCAGGCAGGGCCCCCCCGGGTCTCTGCTCTGGGCTGAGACCGAGCAGGGGACATCTCATTCCCCCGAAGGAGAATGTGGGGTGAGCCCCTAGCCTCGCCCCCCCTCAGCCAGGCGCTCACCCCCGGCCAAGGCAGGGGCCTGGGAGAGTCCAGCCCCGAAGGGGGGCTTAGCTGTGACCCTTTTCCCCGGACCCTCCCACCCCGTGGACTAATCCCCAGCCTAAGAGCAAGCCGGAGGAATGTCCATGCTATGGAAAGCATAGGGTGAGGGGGCTGAGAGCCAGCCTGGGAAAGTTGGGAGCACCTACTGGGGGTGGAGGGGGGGGGTGCGCCAAAGGTATAGCGCTTTCTTATGCTGGTATTAGCTCCTAGATTGTATCCACCTGTCTTTTGTTGAGGTGCGTTAGGAGAAAGCCCTTAGCTGGGTGGCCTGGCTTTATAAAAGCCAGAGGAAGTGTGTTGGGGGTTTTGGTTCGGTTCAGTACTACTAATCCCTTTGTACTCCTGCATGTTTGTTTTTATGCGAGTGGGAGCGGGTTTCCCTTTCTGTCTCTCTTCATCAGAGCCAGTCAGTGAACTTTGGGGGGTTTCTCATCAGCCTGAGATCTAGGAGGTCATTTTGACATCTGTCTTCCTTAAGGCTGGGCACAAACCAGCTGGTCTGTGTTTCTGTTTCTCTACTCTTAGCTGACTTGATATGTTGATATTAGCAGGCATGCTCCTTGCAGAAAAACTTTTTTCTTTGAGCCTTACAAAAGTCTGTAAGTGGCTAATGCTTAGTAATTTGGTAGCACACTGATAAAGATGTAATAAGTGGTCAGACTGTTAAAAAGCATTTTTGTGGGGAAAGGGGCTGTTTTGCAACATATTTCTGTCAGAAAACAAGCTGTTAGTTTGAAGTAATACAAATCCTGTACTGTATGGTATTAGTGATCATAGATTTTCAACTGTTCAGAAGCATGTTCCCCCCCCCCCTCAGATCATGCTGATTCAATTAATTAAACACAACTTTGTGCCAGTGAATGTGTCCTAGATAGCTATAATTTGCTCCCCTTAATCTCAATTCTCTGTACTTTTTTTTTTAATTGTCTACTTCTTGTTTACACTATTGTTTCGTGAGCAATATTAATCAATGGCTTGTATGCTATAGGCATCCTTGGGTGAACTTCAGAGATGGGTACATTGTGTTTCAGTGAAGAAATATGACTGGACTGTGTTTAGGAGAACTCTTACTGGTCTGAAATGTGGATTATCTAATTATTGTTTATCTAATTAATGATTATTCTACTCATCTTGCTCACAAAAATAGCCATACAGTGTTAACTGCCCCATTGAGTCTACGGAGGGGCGGAAACAATAGTACAAAGAGATATGAGCCCCTTAGTCATGGTCAGTGGTTTGCTAACTTCAGAAGTTGATTGCAGTGCTTAAATAGGAATGTTGTTACTCAAGTTGTAATGCCAGGCAGCTTCTCCGATGCATCTGACCAATGTACTTGTTCAGTGCAGCTGAAAGTAATGGATATGTCCTATGATCCATAGGACACTGTTACCAGGACACATGAAGGCTCCAGCATCAATGAAGATGGCTACACAAATCCTTTTATGATGAGTGACCCATGTCAGTTGTCCTGTCCTTTCTTTACTCCTCCACTCCCACTTCCTATCTGCTCTTCTCTCCCCCAACCCCCCCCAATAGTGACTGGTCCTGTCTCAGTTCCCTTAGGAAGAGGGAGAGAAGGCTCAACTGTCATGTTTAGCTTTTTACACATTGCAGATTACTGTACAAAATATTGTTGTTGCATAAGATCTAAAGAAACAGTGTTGCTCTGCAACATCTTCCTGCACAGCAGACCTGTATACCATGTATGGTCCACAAAGTCTTTATATGTAGGCCCAGGCTGCCCTCTCCATGTTAGCGATCTGGAAACAACAGTGTTGATCAACAGTATTTTTTTTTTTTTCTTGAAGGTGCACATTAATAACAAGCAGTTCTTCATTTTTCAGGGAAGATACAAGTAACAGGAGATGTTTTGGTTGTGTGCACTTCCTTTTGACTTTTAAAATCATAATTAAATCTCTTGAGGGAAATTTCCATCTGGATCTCTGCTTGTATAAGCACTAAAGTGCCCCTACACTTTGCAGGTATAGACACCTATGTACCTGTAGGTGTCTTGCATGCTACAGACACAGGAGCAAAATCGTGTGCATGAAGTTTCGCATATGTACACCAATGGAGGCTGAAAATTTACATATCCAGTTATATTTCAACTGTTCAGTGTGACTCCTCCCCTTCATGTGCCAAGTTACTTATAAGGGACTAACACAATGTGTATTACACAAACAACCATGTGACTTTATAGTATGTAAACATTCCTTTCCTTATCACATCTCAGTCCTCTTGTTTGAGGTCAATTCTCCCTATTCAGTATCTAATTTAGATGCTAATCTTCTTAGGTCAGTGACTCGTCACATTTTTTTGTCTGTACGGCACCATGCACATCTACGGTGCTGTAATAAAATAACTAGGTTCAGCCTTGTTCTTGGGAAGTAGTCCGTGTGTCTGCAAAAGGTAAAAATTTTCTGCTCTGTATTTTCAGTGGAACAGGTTTCTATTATCCATATAGAATGTTGTTTGTTTTTTTTATTCCATCATATGCACCAGCCACTGTATCCTCTGTATAATATGGAACAGAAAATGTTTCATAATAGCTGCATGTTTTTCTATCATCCCAAATCTTCTACAAAACAATGGGAAAAACAATTGTCATTTTAGTGGGACTCTGGAATTTAAATAGTAGATACTCAGTTTTTGCTGTATGGTGGTGCTCACTCAAATGGGTTAAACTATTTTTGTCACGTAAATAAGCTCCAAATCGATGTATTCATAACCTATCCAATTCCCCTGTAATACTGTGGCACAGCTGTTGATTCGATGGCACTGACACCCATATAATTACAGAGAACATTCTAAATTTATTTGTACAGTGTTGCTAACTAGGATGTGGCTTCACTGAAGAACTTGTAATGTTTGTATGCTATTGGGAAGAGCCAAGATAAGAACATAAGAGCGGCCATACTGGGTCAGACCAAAGGTCCATCTAGCCCAATATCCTGTCTTCCAATAGTGGCCAATGCCAGGTGCTTCAGAGGGAATGAACAGAACAGGTAATCCTCAAGTGATCCATCCCCTGTTGCCCATTCCCAGCTTCTGGCAAACAGAAGGTAGCTGACGTGTCTGGTCAATGTAGACCAGGGTAAATCATGATTAAACTCTACTAGGTGGAGGGTTTAATGAATATTGACTAACATTATGCTGAACACAGTTTGCTCAGGTCCAGCTTGACTAGTCAGTGACATGATGCTCAATTACTCACAGTTGCTATACAGTTGTCTAGTAAAGACAAGCCCGTAGGGTGGAAAGTTTCAACACATACCCCTTATTAATATTTAGCCTGCGAGAATATGCTAACAGCGCTTTCTTTCTTGATTTGCTTTATAAATCTCAATACCCAATTTTAAAATGCTGCTGGCTATACATTGTACATTTAAAAGAAAGATTGAAGGTTGAAAGCCTTTGTCTTTTGTGCAGATGGGCTGGTAGAATATCTAAAATTACAAATATGCTTTTTCACCACCTTTCTTTTTCTGCCTGTCGTCCCTCCTCCCTCTCTCCTTTTCCATCTTACTCCGTTCTTTTGTTCTTTCAAAGAATAAGGCTAACAAAAGAGGGTGGAGGGAGGAGGTGAATAGGGAACAGAGCAGCATTGCTGGATCTTAATGAATTTCTGCAGCTGGGCCTGAAATTGGCACAGTTTGCCATGGAATCAGATAACTGAGGGCTCTGAAAATAGCCAAGTTATGAAAGCGTGAAGAATGGGAGCAACAACTATACATGACATTGTTTATTATGCACTTGTGAGGTTTTGGTATGGCACTAATGCAGGGAATAACAGTGAAATATATCCGCTGTGCATTTAGTTTAGCCTGCAAACAAATATCTGGCCAGATCAAAACCTCAGCAGTCACAATGCCATTTCATATTCTGCATGCAGTCACTTACTTTCCCAAATTAAGCTGTTTTTGGCTTAGCAATTGGAGGAACTGTTCATAATAATGTGTGGTTGCTAATAAATCAGAAATGGCTTAAATTGATTTAGATCATCTTTATAGGTGGTGATATTAAAATATGATTTATAGTTAAGGCTGACATTTTTTTAAATAGCTGCTATTAATTGTGTGTCATGTTGATATAGTCACTGTCAAATTAATTCAGTATGTAAGGGGGGAGAAATATCCCACCAAGCATCTATATCTGTGACTGTTGATGTCGTGCTTTGCAGCACCATCATTTATAGTTGAAGAAACATTTTATCTTTAAGCCATTTCTGCAAACATACATGTTTGATCCATATGGCTGGGGCAACATTTTGTTAACATATCTTTTGAAAAATGTTTGATATGAGGTCATTACTGAGACTCCAGCAGATCTTAACATCATAATATAGACGCTTTCTATGCCATTTTAGTTTTAATTTTGTAAGACTTCAAATGTGCACTCAGTACTTTACAAGAAGCAGAAGATACTAAACAAAGAAGTCGTCCCCAGCTTTTGAAGAGCTTGCAGGCGCAAGTACAATAGTGGCATGTGCTTTGTAGAGCTGAAATGAATAAATTCACAATTTACACCTTGTTCATTTGTCTAAATGTTAGCTAGGCATTAGCCCAGTCCCTGTTTAGCAAGTACCTTTTTCACGCACATAACTTGTACCTGCCTTCTTTGCAGCAGCAAAGGAATTGCGGGTGTAAAGGTTAATGTTTGCATGACTAGCTTCCGTTGTGCCCACCAATCATCCTAATATTCATGTTCACAATTCGCCAAACAAAACAACAACAAAAACCCACTGTGTAATATATGTCCATAAAAGAGAGGCTGCCTGGTCTGTAGAAAAAATATGCCTTGATGTACGCTGCACTCTGACCAAAGAGTCCTTAGGCAAAATTTCCATTGTGACTGACCTATGAGATCATTTGACATCATCTTCTAAAGGGGACCAGCAGCTTTTAAAAATATCTTTTGAGATCCCAATCAAGGGAAATCTCTGTGTAGACTTAAGTATACTTGCAATTGTTCTTATCTTCATGCAATTGCTGTAATTTTTCAAAGCAATTAATTGCTTGTGAAAATGTCATTGACAAGTGCATTAGAATCAAGTATGTGCTAGAAAAGACACAGCAGTGCCTTTTCTATCATTTTTACCCCACATGCCCTGCCTGTAACTCACTCATGCCAGCTTGCATCACCCCTGTTCTGGAGAAACCACTGCTAGAAGTGAAACCAATACAAGTGAAATCCTTGCCTGTTTCTGAGACAGTAAAAAATGAACGCTGCCAATTGAGATGTACTTATGAGCAATATTAATCTAAACACTTTATAACTCACAACAAAAAATGGGGGTGTTTTCGTCCCAACTTCTTAGCAAAAATATCCTAGCAGATTCTGTAGCAAGGTCTCATATGACCAAGACTTCATTATTTTCACGGTAGTCTACTATAAATATACTTGTTGAAATACCATAAATTATAGTTGTCCAATATATATGTAGTGATGCAGTATTCATGGGGAGGTTAATAGCTTACTTGAGAACTTACAGCATTCAGTGATTTTCAGTGTTCTTCCCCCATCCCCACCCAGCAAACTAGTGAGGTTTTTACTGCATTTTGTTTTAAAATGCATCCTCTAGCTTTGAAATTTATTTGGGATTTCTGTTTATTTTTTAAAACAAAATCTCTGCAATTCACCTTTTAAAATAATATCTTTTCCCCAAAAAACTGAGGTAGTGAACTAGTGTCTTCCCTCAGGTTTTGGCACTCAAGAGTTCAGAGAGCTCATGGTGTGCAACAGCTGTACCATTTCTGAGAGCTGTGTGTGTGATGAGTCAATGTTTGGACTGTCAGATGCTTTTTACCATAACAAGTCTCGGAGTAGGAGTCTCTCTTCTCAATAACTGCAGATAAGTGGACTGTTCAAACTTACAGCTGCTTAGCTGATTGAACTGATGGCCATTCTACCGTGTCTGTATTTGAATCGCATGCTCTAGTGCTGCTGTATACTGTTGACATAGGATTAGGGAAGTTATTGTGGGCGATCATAGAACCAGTCCATGTGAAGTGTTAGCTTAATAGCACTGGGGTGTGTATTTCCATTTGTTGCAAGCTATTCACTAATAGGGAGATGAGGCAGATAGTGCAGGTTATTTACCACCAGTTCAGAGAGCTCCTTCAAACTACAGAGACAAATTGGCTTTCTGACCTTTTTTGCAGTAAGAGCAGCAGCTAGCCAGTGACTGACTTTTTTGTAGCTCTATAAATTTCCCCTGAATAAATGGTTTTATTGTTTGGTTAGCTGGAATAAAACTTCAGTATCTACCCTGTATATCTTTACAGTTTCACAGCTTTAACTCTTTGGGAAAGGTAAGCATGCCTGGAGATGCCTGTGATCCTTCATAGAAATATTTTGGCTCTGTGGTTTATTCAGAGTTTAAAAATGCTTAGTACTCAGTCACACAAGCAAACATAATGAAATTTAGATTGTGTAACAAACATGGAGTATTTCTGATAAAGCAGGTAACTACTTACTGATTGCCCTGAGCTAAAAACATTCTGGCATTCTTCAAATGTAGAGCTCTTAAACGCCTACATAGCTAATCTTTGGCTTCTGGCTATTGTGTTTATGATCTATTGCAAACTACTATTACAGTTTTACCTTCAGAAAGCAGATGTTAAATTGAAGTGTTTAATTGTTACCTTGTAAGCAAAGTAATTATATTAGAGGGACACTCATCCCCCAAATCTGTGCCCTTAAAAAATTATAGGGTGCACTCAGAAGTGGATTAAGATTTATTATGGCCCTGGGCATAGTGCCAGAACCAGGGGGTGGGGTTAGGGGGACCATGCCTCCCCACTTTTTAACATGGGTGTAGCAGCATCAGGCAGAGTGGCCACGGCATAGTTTGTGGGGGGCATAGAGGTGTTGCCTCCCAAACTGCAAGCCAGTTAGGCCAGAGGTGACAGGAGGAGCGGTGCTACACATGGTTGTTACCTTGGGCACTGTCAGGGTTCCCTCCCCACTCTAAACTCTAGGGTACAGATGTGGGGACCTGCATAAAAGACCCCCTAAGTTTATTTCTACCAGCTTAGATTAAAAACTTCCCCAAGGCACAAATTCCTTCCTTGCCCTTAGTATCGCTGCCACCACCAAGTGATTTAAACAAACATTCAGGGAGGGCCACTTGGAGCCCTACCTCCCCCAAAATATCCCCCCAAGCTCCTACACCTCCTTTCCTGGGGAGGCTTGAGAATAATATCCTAACCAATTGGTTACAGAGTGAGCACAGATTAAACCCCCTGGGTCTTTAGGACACTGAAAAACAATCCGGTTCTTAAAATAAGTTTATTTAAAAAAAGATAAAAGAATCACCTCTGTAAAATCAGGATGGAAGATAGCTTTACAGGGTAACAAAAAGATTCAAAACACAGAGGATTTCCCCTCTAGGCAAAACTTTAAAGTTACAAAAACAGGGATAAACCTCCCTCTTAGCACAGGGAAAATTCACAAGCTAAAACAAAAGATAATTTAACGTATTTCCTTGCTATTGCTTACTATTTCTGTAATATTAGATGCTTAGTTCAGATATGGCTTAGGGCAGTGGGTCTCAAACTTTTTTACTGGCGATCCCTTTCACATCGCAAGCCTCTGAGTGCGCCCCCCCCCCCCAATAAATTAAACACCTGTTTTAATATATTTAACACCATTATAAATGCTGGTAGCAAGCAGGGCTTGGAGTGGAGGTTCACAGCTTGCAACCTCCCATGTAATGACCTCATGACCCCCTGAGGGGTCCCAACCCCCAGTTTGAGAACCCCTGGCTTAGGGAGATGTATTTTCAGCTCCTCGCTGACCGGGAGAGAACAAAGGAACACGAAAACAAAAACCTCCCCCCACAGCCTGGGGAGAGTGCAGCAGCCACTGAGGCTGGGCCAGGAGCAATAGGAGCTGCACTAGAGGAGCCCTCCCTGCCTGGCTCCTCGTTGCCTGTGAACCTCCCAGGGCTCCTTGCTGCCTCCCAGCTGGGGCAGGGCCTCCTCTCCCCGCAGAGGGTGTCTGCAGGCCCAAAGGAGGGGGCAGGAAGCCAGACTGGATCCCCTGCCCTTGGATCCCAAAAGCAGCAGCACGCCCTGGAAAGTGAGGGCTGCTCTCAGGCCCCCAGGTCCCCACCTAGGGCAGGCAGGGGATCTGGGGCTCTTCACAGTGGGTCGGGCTCCCTCGCCAGCTCTGACCACTGCCTGGCTCTGGTTTCCAGCCTGGCCAGGGGCGGGGCCACAGTTCTGGCACTGGTGGGTCCCCCTCCCACACTTCTACCCAGGTTCCGACCGGCACTCCTGTGGGGGCTCCCAAATTGGACGGGGCCCATGTGTTAGTCTGCCACTGGGTGCGCTGGTAACAATCCCTATATTTAGGTTGCCTAGCACTTTTCATTATAAAAGATTTTGGTAATCTTTTCCTGGGAAGTTTTAACACATTCATTGTTTACAGCAGGCCTTCAAAATCCAGCCAGGAGGGGAGGCTGTGGGCTAGAGAAGTGCTTTTTCTTTGTCCTGTGAAATTCCATTCAGGTTTGGGTGAGAGGTAAATTTGTGTTTTAAAACAACACTTGTGTGGCTTGTGTTCCTCTAGAAAGCTTTAACAGCAAGCCAAGGTGATAACTGAGCTTCACATTCTAAGGCCTGGCGCGCACTGCTGCCAAAGCAGTAGCGCACATTTCATTGGGAGCTGCTAGCACAGTAGTGGGGGAAGAGAGTTGGGCTGGATGCACCTCTCCTCAGACCCAGCACATGATCACAGCAGCCCATTTCCATCTCTGGGAAAGCAAAGTTGCTAGTGGACATGGATAGTCCTTTGGCTTAAGTGGTAGAAGTCTATGGGCTTGTCTTCACTACGGGGGTAAGTCAACCTAAGTTACGCTACTCTAGCTAAGTGAATAAGGTAGTTGAAGTTGACGTAGCTTAGGTCGACTTACCCCGTGTCTTCACTGCGCTGCATCGACGGGAGACGCTCTCCAGTCGACTTCCCTTATTCCTCTTGGAGAGCTGGAGTACCGGGGTCGACCAGAGAGAGAGCTCTGCTTTCGATTTAGTGGGTCTGAAGACCCACTAAATCGATCCCTGCTGCAGCAGTGTCGATCTCCCCCGTAGTGAAGACCAGCCCTCAGTTGCAGGATTCAGAGTTCAAATGCTGCTTATGCTGCATGATGGGGAGATTGTTACAATTGTGTATAACCTTGTTTTTAATCATTTTCCTTCATTTAAAAAAAAAAAAAACCCTAGGAAATTGCATTCAGAACAAGGTAAAAGAATATTTAGGTTGAAAAGAAGGTCAAGTATTTGAAAGTTGGGGAAATGTCAGAAGTACAGTTGCCATGCAACCTTGATCCTAAATAACATCCTTTTAACATAGTTTTTTAATGTAACACATACATCAAGCACTATTCTCAACATATCCTACGCTGAAGCCATAATTTTTTTTTAAGTTTTATTTCTAAATGTAATCTGTGTTTTGCATCTTGAGTGACCCAAATAATGTGACAATGTCTCCTATGCTTTGTGTATGGACAGACCTACATAGATGCCAGTGTGGGGTGAAGTGGGGTTTGGAGAGAAGGTTCTAACATTATTGTCTTTCATCCAGTGCTGTTCAGAGGAATCAGTGCAATCTAAATAGCCCTTGTAAATCCCATTTTTGCAATTGCACCGGTGCAAGAACAATTTTTGCAAGAGCACCAATGCCCAGTGTTAGTCTGAGGAAATACTGGCGCCCAGCAATCTTTCTAGGTGCTAGCAGGTAAAAGGTGGCATCTGGATTTGAGTTTGAAAAGAACCAAGGTTGGTGGTGAGGCTAGAACCTTGTGTTTGTGTGGATTTAGAGCAGCATTTCTCAAACTGGGGTCCCCAGACTCCGGGAAGTCCCCGAGGGGACTCCAGGGGGTCTGCAGGACCTGCTGATCAACTCCTCCCCCAACATCCATCAACTCCTCCCCCTTCCTCTATCTCCCGGAGGCTATTGAAGTCAAACTGGGAGATTTTAGGCGCTAAAAGTCTGGCAGTGTAGCATGCGGCGAACACACACACGCTGCCAGAGAGAGGCGCTGGTCACTTTTGGGAGCCGCCCGAGGTAAGCGCCACCCGGCCAGAGCCTGCACCCCAGCCCAGAGTCCAGACCCCGCACTCCCTCCTGCACCCCAACCCCGTGCTCCAGCCTGGTGAGGGTGGGGGAGAGTGAGCGACTGAGGGAGGGGTGATGGAGTAAGCGGGGGTGGGTAGGAAGAGGTGGGGCATTGTCAAAAGAGGTAGAGTGGGGGCGGGACTTGGGGTCCCCGAAAAATTTAAAATAAAAATGGGGGTCCTCGTGGTGTTAAAGTTTGAGAACCGCTGGTCTAGAGGGTAGAGGATATTGGTTTGATGGAAAGATGGTGGGGTTGTGTATAAAATAACTAGAATGAAACCTCTTTACAAATGTGTTATGTACAAGCGCCTTTCTTGGTCAAATGCTTGGAGATGCTGCAGTTCTACTGTATTGGGTGCTTTTATTTTAATGACACATGTGAATGAGTGACCATTTATTCTACCAGCGGAGTGCAAGTTGGCTTTCACAGTAGTGTATGCATATGAATTGTGTCTCTGGTAATCAAAACAAATATCCATTCTGGCAAATATGCATTTCACTAAAATAGAATATGCTTTCTTTGTATTTCATTTCCTGTCACTGCCAACTGACCACAAGACTTTCCCCTTATAACTGACTTGCTGCTGCTTGTTTTGGTCAAAGATGCCTCAATCCTGTGTCTTCGACACAGACTGAATGGATTGTACAGCAGAGGAGGAGTCAGCCTGATGAGAATTTTCAGTTATGCATATATGGAAATTGGCAGAAATGGGAAAGGAAGAAAAAGCACACAGCATTTTAATGGAGTTTTAGTGATAGGATGTATCTCTCCCAGCGTGTGATGGTGGCTCTCTGAGGAATAGTTAAAAGAATTAGGAGTACTTGTGGCACCTTAGAGACTAACAAATTTATTTGAGCATAAGCTTTCGTGGGCCAAAACCCACTTCATCGGATACATGCAGTGGAAAATACAGTAGGAAGATAGATATATACACACACACGCACACAGAGGACATGAAAAAATGGGTGATGCCATACTAACTATAACGAGAGTAATCAGTTAAGGTGGGCTATAATCAGCAGGAGGAAAAAAAACTTTTGTAGTGATATGGGGGGGGAGGGGGAAATTAGCACAGGGAAATAGGTTTTACTTTGTGTAATGATTAATTTGCAAATTAAATTAGGCTTGAATAAAGACAGGGAGTGGATGGGTCATTACACAAAGTAAAACCTATTTCCCCATGCTAATTTTTTCCCCCTACTGTTACTCACACCTTCTTGTCAACTGTTGGAAATGGGCCATCCTGATTATCACTACAAAAGTTTTTTTTTCTCCTTCTGATTATAGCCCACCTTAACTGATTACTCTCTAACACCCATTTTTTTCATGTCCTGTGTGTGTGTGTCATATATAAAATCTTCCTACTGTATTTTCCACTGCATGTATCCGATGAAGTGGGTTTTAGCCCACGAAAGCTTATGCTCAAATAAATTTGTTAGTCTCTAAGGTGCCACAAATACTCCTCGTTCTTTTTGCTGATATAGATTAACACAGCTACCCCTCTGAAACCTGAGGAATAGTTGGAATTCTCAGAACACTAGGCATGCTTTAGAGGACTGCAGACCACCATTTTGGTGGTTTTGTCATAACAGATGGCTTTCATAATACTTACTTGCAAGGCATTATTTAATCCTTGAATTGTCTACATACTCAGCACCAAAACTGCATGATATATGAAATGCAGTGAACCTTGGGCATGTTATTTCTAAGCATTAGGCCTTATGTAGTTGTGAAATGGGGTCCTGGTGTTCACTGTAACTTTTTTCCCATATGTGGAACAAATGATTGTCAGAGCTTTAGGGCTGGTCTACACTACGAGGGGGAGGGAATCGATCCAAGTTACTCAACTTCAGCTATGTAAATAATGTAGCTGAAGTCAACGTACTTTGATCTACTTACCGCGGTGTCTTCACGGGAGACAGTCTCCTGTCAATTCGCCTTGTGCTTCTCATTGAGATGGAGTACCGGAGTCGACGCTAGAGTGATTGTATAGACACGATAAATCGACCCCTGCTGGAATGATCGCTGCCTGTCAATCCGGCCAGTAGTGTAGACAAGCCCTAAGCATAAAACCTTTTTGAGGCATAGTGTTTCACATTCCCTTACCTTTTATTTCACCCACTCCTACTCAGTCTACTCTTCTGTTATCATTCCTCCTTATTCCTTCCATATCCCCTTTCTCTTTCCCTCCCAATCATACCCATCCTCTCCCTTGACTCTCACTATATATTTAGGGGGAAAATAAGTCTCCTGAAACTGTCTGCATCGGAAAGAAGAAGCCCCTGAACCCCCCCCCCCTCAGTTTTCATAGATTCAAAGTCCAGAAGGGACTCCTGTGATCATCTAGTTTGATCACCCACACAGACCATAGAACTTCCCCAGAATAATTCCTAGAGCAGATCTTTTAGCAAAACATCCAATCTTGATTTGAAAATTGTCAGTAGTGGAGAATCCACCACAGCCTTTTGTAAATTGTTTTGAACATATGCCTATTACTAAGAATGCAGGTGAAATTATCTGAATCCCAATACGGTCCTGTTCTTAGGTGTGGTTAGTTATGGCTTATAAAAAGCTTTTGATGAGGAAAAATGCTATGTAAATGCTGATTCAGCTAATCTGAGTTTTCCGTGGGTTCTATAAGCTATAGAGGAAACATAACCTAAAAGAGATTAGAGGGAGAGCATTCATAGAATCATAAAGGGATGCACTTTTGAAACCCAGATCTCTTAAGTTGGATCCCGAAAATATACATGCAATTGCACGTAGGCAAGTTCAGATGGGTACTTGCATTCAGATGCTGACCTCAACTTTCAAAATGTTGTTTTAATAGGCCCAAAACATCGCAGTTGGCTCTCCATACTCTTCCTCTGTTCACCTCTGAGCTCTTGTTTGTAGGGCAGAGCATGGATGCTCAGTCTTTTACTCCTCTTTTGCTTATGG
>NW_020664481.1:7878178-7902936 GCF_002925995.2 Terrapene triunguis
AGGGCAGAGCATGGATGCTCAGTCTTTTACTCCTCTTTTGCTTATGGATGCTGGTATAGTATAGAAGGTGTTGGCAATCTGTCATCTAAAACACATTAAAAAGTAAACTATTAGGAGAGTGGATAATAGGATTACAACACAAATTGCATTGTGAGGGTTCAGTTGTGCTCTCTGACTTTTTGCATATGCCTATACAGTATGTTTAGATTTCCTGAGACTGGGAGCATTTTGAGCCATGTGACAGAAATGCAGGATTGATCCCTTCGAGGACAAACCGCCTATGCTTTTAGAAAGGCATATTGTGCCTTTTGGCAAAAGTGATTTTTAAATGTGTTGTTAAAATTGCCTGGAGTCTTGTGCCCAATGGTTTTGTTGGTAGGCAGACATTAGATGGCTGAGTTTTGTTATAAGGCTGTCTTTGTGGAAGCTTCTGGGCAATGCATTCCTACAGGCTGCACTGAACTGCCTGACACTTAGTGGCATAGAAAGGTTCTACCTTACAAAGTGAGCCTCTTGCACTAACCATGTTGTGGTTACGACAGGATATTTCAGACATGGTTCACTGCAACTGAAGATGAGGTTCCTATCTTTAATTGTCTTGGTTAAATATATGGAGCTAAAATGTAGCCACTAATGCTTTTTAATCCATCTATTATTGAGTAGTATGAGGCTCATTGATGAAAACACCCCACCTCATTCTCTCTGTGTGAGAATGGGAAGGGGAAAAGGAGGTTGAGTCTATTAACAGGCAAACAAACGTATTATCTCATGGTCTGTCTGAAAAAAGGCAGCTGGGAATCCTTAAACTAGAGATTAGAAGAAGTGGATTTTTTTTTTATTACTATAATTTCAACTATGGTATGTTTAGTTGCTGTTAGTCACGTAGCATGTCAGCCTAGTCCCCAATGCACAAGTTGCCTACATTAAAGTTTCAGGAACATTGTACAGTAACTCCTCACTTAACGTTGTAGTTATGTTCCTGAAAAATGTGACTTTAAGCAAAACAATGTTAAGCGAATCCAATTTTCCCATAAGCATTAATGTAAATGGGGAGGGGGGGTTAGATTCCAGGGAAATCTTTTTTTGCCAGACAAAAGGCATTATATACATTTTAAACAGGCAATTTAATACAGGTATAAGTTTTAAACAATTTTAAAGAAATAATTTAATACTACAATCATCATTGCTGAGTATGAAGCAATGGGAGGTGCCCCCGCATTACCCCACACAGGCACAGCCCACTGGCACTGCAGACAATGAGTCAGGCAAGGAGGCTGAAGGTGTCGTAGGCTAGGAGAAGCATGTTGCGCAGCTGCAGCCTCCCCTACTGTGCAAGCACCAGGGGCGGGGGGCTCAACCCTCGGCCCGCCCATTCCATCCCTTTCCCAAGCCCCCACCCTTAACCCGCCTCTTCTCCCCCACACCTCTTCCCTGTTTACTCCGCATGCCACATCCTCACTCCCTCCCCTCCTCCTGCCCGCAGCAATCAGCTGGTTTGCGGCGTTCAGGAGGGAGGGGGGAGGAACAAGGACGCGGCGCGCAGGCTCCCCCTCCCTCCCCTGCCTCCTGAATGCCGCAAACCAGCTGATTGCCGCAGGCAGGAGGCAGGGGGAAGGTGCTGATCCGCAGGGTCCGCCGGCGGGTGGGAGGCACTGGGGGGGGGGGGGGGGTAGGGGGGCGGGTGGGGGGGGGGGGGCTGCCAGCTATGGACAAAGCAGGCAGCCAAAGACGTTATAGCAGAGCATTGCACAACTTTAAACAAGCATGTTCTGTAATTGAGCAGGGACATAAGATCGAAACAACGTTAAGCGAGAAGAGGTTAAATGGGTAGTTACTGTATGTACAAGTGGATATGCAGTATTCAGAACATTTAGGCCTTAAGTTGCTACAAATGACCTGGAGCTGTTATTAAGGGGTAATATCCATTACTAATCTAGCACCTTTTCAGGAGGGTGGCAAAATTTTCAGTTTGTGTAATCATTAAATCTGAGCAGAATGAGAGAATATTGATTCCTTATATGGACATTCTGAGATCCTGTAGCTACACCTGTATAGACAGCAATATAAATCCACACTACATTTGCAGTGGTGGTAACTATTAACTTCCATACTACAGATAAGCCCTGTTTTTCAGCTATCCTGGACATGATTATGCAATAAGTGTGTGTTAAATAGGCTTTGAAGGATTATATTTTTATTATGAAATGTTGATTTCACCATATAAACACAAATAGACAAGAAAATATTTTCATCAATAATAATCAAAATTTACAAATGGGCAAAGTAAGAAATGCTGCTTGGGAACTTACCCAGAGTTTGATTTAAGGATCTTTATTTGTATATTTTGACATGATATTGCCAACTCGTATTTTAACAGTTATCAAGCTTTTAACTTTTTGAATCTTGACATCTACTGTCATTAAATTCTTACTCCAATTACAGTATTGTCTAACCCCCCCATAATTTTGTGCAACTGTGCAAATTTAAATTGATAACAATTGAAAAAATACTTAGATAAGCATCAATATTACCTGTTGAATTTTTTTTTTTTTTAAAAACCCACAAATTCTGCCAAACCATGTGATAATTGACTGACTTGTGAACTGCAGTTTCATAAGCAAGACATCTGCATGGCCAATTTGCAATCTGATTTACGTGCCGTTATTGGAAATGGACATCTTGGTTTATTGAAAATCTGGGCCTTGGAATATTGAGTATACATCCTACAAAAAAAATTCAGTTGTTGAATAGGTAAGAAGCTTTCTAGGGGATAGTTTTTACAAATGTTTGAGTGAATACTCAGGTGATCAGATACAAAAGGAGTCCTTTGTTATTGATTAAAAAAAAAAGTGGAAGGTGCTTGAATATTACAGTGATGAAGTGGTATAGAAGCTAAGTAGAAAAGACTGGTGAAGAGAGAAGCTTGACTATTTAAATACATAGCCGTCTGTGTGAACCAATTTATATCATTCATACAATTTTAAAGGTTGCCTGTGAAGGCTGTAATCAGTCTCATAATACAGGTTGAGATGCACATGGTTGGTCTAGTTCTCAGTGTTGTACATCCAGTTTGAATGGCATGAGATACAAATATTGAGCTGTAAACAGTTAGTGAAACTTGACTAAAAGTGTCAATATGGTCACTAAAATTGATTTCTTCACTATGTTATTGTATCATGACTGTCAGAATTTAAAACTGGGAGTTCCATTGGATACATGACTTGGGCTTGCAGTTAGGTGTGCAAATTGTGCTTGGTTACCAAAGTGATTAGGCCAATCTAAATAGCAGACAGAATTGAGCAATCATAGGCACAAACAGGTGAATGTTTTTTTTTTTTTTTTTTTTTTGTCTGTAAGTGCCTGTATTTAACCACTTTGTGCATGCATAATCATGGTAATTTCACACCTTAATTTCTTGATAATCCTGCCGTAGGTTCTGCCAAACAGTGAAAAGGTAATCATGGTTTGGAGGAGGTAGGGAGAGTGTGTGTTTAAATCCATTTGCTGTATCACTGAAGAACTCGGAATGAAAGTAATTTTCTGAACTGAAGATAGGGTATTTTCATAGTAGAGTCCATGACTGTAGAAGTTGCCATCTGATGGTTCACCAGACCAAGTTTGTTGAACTTCCTATTGTAATGCAAACCATCTCTTTGATAAAGCATTTGGTGATTGATGGAACTTTGCTAAATTATTATAGTTAATGGATATAATGATGATGATGATCTAGATCAGGGGCTGGTAAACTTTCAGAAGTGGTGTGCCAAGTCTTCATTTATTCACTCTAATTTAAGATTTCGCGTGCCAGTAATACATTTTAACGTTTTTAGAAGGTCTCTTTCTAGAAGTCTATAATATATAACTAAACCATTGTTGCATGTAAAATAAATAAGGTTTTTAAAATGTTTAAGAAGCTTCATTTAAAAATAAATTAAAATGCAGAGCCCCCCAGACCAGTGGCCAGGATCCGGGCAGTGTGAGTGCCACTGAAAATCAGCTCGTGTGCCACCTTCGGCACACGTGCCATAGGTTGCCTACCCCTGATCTAGATAATACTTAGTCCTGCCATGAGTGCAGAGGATTGGACTAGATGTCCTCTTGAGGGCCTTCCAGTCCTACAATCCTATGAAGTTCTATGTGGATTTTCTCCTGTCGGTTATGGATGGTTTAAAAATGTCAAACATTAATTTGTCACAAGTTAAGCTTCCACAGTGATGGAAGCAAGAACAAACTAATAATTTGCTTTCCTTTTATGGCAGTTAATTTGTAGTGTTTTCTAAGAAGCTGAATTCTTGTGTGGAACAAGTGTTTAAATGTAGATTAATTCTGACCAGATAATAAGTAAATTAGCCACAAATGGGTTTTCGGAATACAAATTTGTTAGAGCATCCTCAAAAAGGGACTGGCATGTTAGAGAGGTGATGAAATATTGGCTGCATTAGCATTTAACATTCTTCCGGGATGGTGGATGAGCCCCCTCCGCCCTTATCCTTTGAACAGTGTCTCTCCAATACATGGCATGATAAACTAAAAGCTAATGTGACACTGAACATGAGAGGAAGTCAAGAACCTGGTGCAGTTCAGATTCTAGAAACTGTATGAGTGTGGCAGCTGCAGCATCTCAAATCACTGCCATTCCACTGGTCTCTACCAATGATATGTCCCTCACAATAGTAGTAACTCAAGAGAACTTGCTCCATCAGCACATCCTTAGCAAAGAGTTTATAAAAGATACCCTAACTGGTATTTAACTGTACGGTAACTCTAAGAAGTGACTTCTAAAATAGTTGAACTACACATTGGCTGCTGACTATAACACTCTTAAATGAAGTTAACTGTTTCTCTGAACTAGACATGTTTTTGAAGGACTACGTGGGGACCATTTTTTTAAAAAGCGGGAGGGGAGGTAGCTTCAACCCATTGAATATGGAAAATTGTTGGTAGCTGGTCTTGGCTGATATTGAACTACTGTTGAAGTCTTATTTTTCATGAAGTTAGACATTTATATCCAATGTATAACATGGCCTTAAATTTCATGGGCTAAGACTTCATTATGTATATGGATTTCTATGTCCTAGAAAATCTGTGTTCATTTTAATGCTTTGCTTGTCAGAACTTTATAGTCATAACCATGACTTAAATATAGCATCTCACAGCACTAATTAATACACATTTACCCATTCACCCTCATTCTCTTCCCCAATTCATCCCTCAAAAATAGCTGTCAGATTATATGGTTGGTCCAGGTCACTGCTATGTTGACAAGACCCTAACAGCATATGCCCAACTGGAATTTTTAGAGGGGTGTGTGTGTGTGTGTGTGTGTGTGTATCTATCTATCTATCTCCTACAACCAGTTCAGTCCCTTTTACCCTTTTATTATTCATTTTAACACTAGTTTCTAATCCAGTTTTCTACTTTGTAGAGAAACTTGTAGTTCATTCCTTTGTGCTAATTTGATGCATCTTCCTTGATTAAAGAGAAAAATCCACTGCTCTTCAAGGAGGAACAATGTTGAACAAAGCAATTAATATTTAGGCAATGTGCCAAAAAGCTTTTCCTCCTAAGTTAATTGCCTTCCAACTGCATTTCGTGGCATTTTTCAATGGCCTGTTTACTGTGCGCCCGCCAGCTCTGTCTGAAAGGATGTATCCTGCACTGCTCTCTACTGTTGTGGTCACTGTTATGAACACATCACAGCTGGCCATGCAGTATATCAGGGGTCGGCAACGTTCGGCATGCGGCTCGCCAGGGTAAGCATCCTAGCTGGCCGGGCTAGTTTATTTACCTGTTGACGCGTCAGGTTTGGCCGATCGCGGCCCCCACTCGCCACGGTTCGCTGTCCCGGGCCAATGAGGGCGGCGGGAAGCGGCGCGGGCCGAGGGATGTGCTGGCCGCGGCTTCCCGCTGCCCCCATTGGCCCGGGACGGCGAACCATGGCGAGTGGGGGCCGCGATCGGCCGAACCTGCCGCGTCAGCAGGTAAATAAACTGGCCCAGCCCGCTAGGGTTCTTACCCTGGCGAGCCACGTGCGAACGTTGCTGACTGCTGGAGTATATCATAAGCATCCAATCTGAACAGGAATCAGAGGTACCTGGCCTGTTGTGTGCCATGGAAAGAAACAACACCAGATTACTTTTGGCATTCAAGGAGCA
Source organism: Terrapene triunguis (assembly GCF_002925995.2). Taxonomy (NCBI): domain Eukaryota; kingdom Metazoa; phylum Chordata; order Testudines; family Emydidae; genus Terrapene; species Terrapene triunguis. The sequence continues at coordinate 7,884,334 of NW_020664481.1, forward strand.
GCTGCACATGGTGGACCGTTGTTTTTGGGCTTGGGAAACAAGCGCTGAATGGTGGGATTGCATCATTATGTAGGTCTGGTATGACTAGCAGTGTCTGCAGAACTTTCGGATGCAAAAAAAAGTTCCACCTTTTTGGAACTATGTGCGGCGCTCGTCCCAGCACTGACACAAGGACACCAAAACGAGAGCTGCCCTCTCGGCGGAGAAGCGTGTGGCGATGGCTGTGTGGAAGTTGGCAACTCCAGACTGAACTAGTCAGTTGTGAAATAATTTGGATTCGGGAAGTCCACTGTAGGGACTATGTTAACACAAGTGTGCAAGGCCATTAATCGCATTCTGTTATGAAGGACTGTAACTCTTGGCAGTGTGCATAAAATAGTGGATGGCTTTGTGGCAATAGGATTCCTTAACTGCAGCGGGGCGATAGAGGGCACATATATCCCAATTTTGGCCCTGGAGTTTGCGGAGGGCATGGAAAGCAGTTCTGTATTGGCTGCGGGGGGTCTGAGCATGCATGAATTCTGCCTGCAGATGTTGGGACTTCAACATCTCCATTTGCTCCTCCATCACTTTTATCATCCGCTCCTGGCCCAGTAAAATCTGCTCCTGGCTCCCTTTTCTGTCCCCCCCCCCCCGCCCCCTTATAAATTAAAAAGTTTTTTATATATTTAACACCATTATAAATGCTGGAGGCACAGCAGGGTTTGGGGTGGAGGATGGCAGCTCGCGATCCCACATGTAATAACCTTGTGACCCCCCTGAAGGGTCCCTGGCTTAGCTGCACAAGGGAATGTGAAGCACACACAAACACAGCTAGTCTTGTACATTTCTATCCCCTTCACCCACTTCTAGAATACACAAAGCAAAGGCCAGCTCTACCTCATATAACCGAGCAACAACTGGAAGTATCCAGGGAGCTCTTGGAGGTCTGGAGGTGGGGTTGCCACTGAGAATGGCATCCAGCTCCTTATAGAAGCGGCAGGTCTTTGGCACAGCACCAGAGTGACGGTTTGACTCCCTTGCCTTCTGATACGCCTGCCTCAGATCCTTTATCTTCGCATAGCACTGATGTGTGTCCCATTCGTAGCCCTTTCCAACATGCCACAAGAAATCTGACTGTAGGTATCAAAGTTCCTACTGCTGGAGCAGACCTGGGTCTGCACAGCCTCCTCTCCCCGCAGCCCCAGCAGATCCAACAACTCAGGTGCGCTCCAAGCGGGAGAGCATTTGCTGCGTGGAGCCGCCATGGGCAGCTGGGAAGATGTGATGTGGGCGCTCGGTGCCGAGGAAACAGGAAATAGAATTTCAAAAATTCCCAGGTCTTTAAAGGGGGAGGGGCAGATGCCTGTGTACTTGGATGCAGGGCAATGGCGTTCAAACCACTGACCAGAGTGGTCAGGATGGACGTTGTGGGACACCTCCTGGAGGCCATTTACAGCGACATAACCAAGCGCAGTGTCTATGCTAACACTTTGTTGATATAACTTTTCCGCAAAAAGCTCTATGCCTCTCGTCAAGGTGGTTTTATTTTGTCGGCAAAGTAGGGGAGTTTTCTTGGCGGAAGGAGCATTGTAGGGTGTACACCTCCACGGTTTTGTCAACAAAACTCTGTAGTGTAGACAAGGTGTTATTCTGTGCCAATGCTGAATACAAAGGAGCTCTTCTCCAACAGAAACTAATGTTGGTCCTAGTGAGTTTGACTCCACTGCTCCTGCTTTTGAAGTGCTACAGTATGTGTGAGAGCCCATACACAGGTAAACATAATTCTCCTACTGCTTGGCTCAGGAGGGAGCCTGTAGATAAAGGAAAGAAGGGAAAAATAGTTTCCTCTATTTCCCCCCCTACTATAGTATTGGACTTGTGCTTCCCCCTTTTCTTTCTTGCTCTCTTCCCCTCCCCACAGGAGAAGCTCCATGAAACTGGCAAGGATCCTGTTTCATGCCTAAATTCTAGTAGCGCTTGGGGACTCATTGTACTAGCTGCTGTACAATCTGTTTAGCTCTGCTACTGCTGTGGGAAACACTCTGTATATCAGGAGAGGTGCAAGCATGAACCTCCCCCTGAAATTCTGATGAGCCCATGCTGAATTTAAGATTGTATAACCTTTTTCCCCAGTAAATATTTTGTAAAGATGTAACCTTTTTAACAAGATAAAGCAAACATCAACTCCTCACACACTTTCAGAAAAAGAATAAACACAACATTTGTATAAAACAAAAGATACAGCAGTAAAAAGCAGCATGAGAAGAGTCGAGGAAATATTTAGATAACATCACCAACAATGCTGAAGCAGCTCCTAAAAAAGGTGGTAGTAAATCAAATCAACAGGGTTCTACCTGACAAGTTCACTCCAGCCGGAGGACCTGTTAAGGAAAGACCCTAACAGAAAACAAAAACAGTGTGTGATGGACAGAGCACTTTTAAGAAGTGCTAACCAGCACTGCAGGAAGCTATTACTGATTTTTGACAAAGAAATCAAACACCTAGTACTAGACCTCTAGACATCTTGCATCACAAGCAAAGAAATGAAAGATTTAAAGCTGAAGGTGAGGACCAAGTCACCGGGGAAATGACAATGTGATACGACCATTGATAAAATCACTGAATTTTTCAACAAAGTGTGGAACCAAGAAGAGCCTCAAGAACAATGGAAAAATGGCTGTATATTCAAAATACCAAAGTGACTTCAATATCTGGCAAGATATTGTACTCCCTTTCAATGATCGGCAAAGGCTTCTGCAGAATAAAGGAAGCAGTTGAGGCAAAGCTAAGGGAAGAGCAGGCTGGATTTCCACCCGGAAGATCATGTCTCAACCACATTTTCACCCTAAGAATAATCATTGAAGGAGAGCATCAAGTGGTAAAACCCACTCCTCATAAACTTCATAGATATTTAAGAGAGCATTTGACAGCCTCCATTGCTGTTCACTCTGGCACATCTGTATTATGGTATGCCAATAGAAATAATTATCATCAAGTCTTCGTATCAAGATGCAGCATGCACAGTTAAAGTGAACACAGACTTGAGGGAATGGTTTAACATGGACACTGGTGTCAAACAAGGATGCATCCTTTCCTCTCCTGTTTGGCTTTGCCATTGACTTCATTATGAGAACAAGTGTAGATGGATCCAACATGGCCATGGTTTAACAGAATCTAAATTTTTTTTTAGTATACTTCTGCTGATAATAACTCTCTCTTCTAAGTGACTGTTCAACCAACATGCAAATAAAGACTGAACAGCATTGCAAGAAAGATGAGGTTAATCAGTTACAAAAAAATAAATCCAATGAGATCCCCAACAACTCCCAACTCAATTGAGACATTACATTGGAAGGCAAAGGAATACAGGAGGTGAATCAATTCACATACCTTGGTGGTAATATGCAAGCCCGTGGGGATATCTGGAAGGAAATAATGTCATGAATTGTCAAGATGACAGCTGCATTTACCAGCTTAAACATGATTTGGTCATCAAACATCTACAGCTTAAAGAACAAACTATGAATCTTCAACGTAAATACGCCCATTCTTAAAATGAGAGGGAATGGGAGGAGATGTGTTCCTACTACTTTAAGAATGAGAGTTGGGTTTCCATTTTTTGATCTGTTCTTAACTAGCTTCTTTTCACGCCCCCAGTGACCTCTTCCCTCCTTGCTCAGGTGAGTTGGGTGTAGATTTGAGGCACTAATGGTCTGCAGTGACTAACCCAATCCTTACTCTTGCATTTGGAATGGCTACCACTGTTCTATCTCTTCCTCTTTCATGGACAGAGTACTGGTCCGCTAGACCCCCATCTTCCCTTCCACACTGGGATTTGGTGGGAGCATCTTCATCTTCTATTTTCCTGCAACCCTTTGCTGGAGCTTTCTTTTGAGCAGAGACCCAGCTGGGGAGCCTTTACTCCAAGCAAAGGTCCCAGCATCAAAGGACCCAATTTATCAGCTGCAGTCAGCCTCTGTTCTCCTAACAACATAAGGTAAAGTCCCTCTCGGGTCTTGTACTCGTTCAGAAAAGGAGGGGATGCTCACTAATTGAAACTCAATGTCAAATTAAGGGTAGTATTTGTGTTACATAAACTCATAAAGGGTTTTTCTATCCTTAGCTGCTTTCTTGGCAAGGATACTTTATTTTATTGTAATAGGGAATTTACTCCTTAGGAACCTACAGTAGGTAGGCGCAAACAGCCAGTTTCCCCTGGTATATAGCTCACAGATTTTATTTGCTTGAACTGAATTACTTTTCTTAAGAATGCTGTAGTTGGTGCATAAAATGCTAGCCCAGATAGGATTTTGGATGAAGTAACATACTGCTTGAGCTCCTAACTGTCAAATCTGTGTGGTATTTGTCTTTAAGGCAGTTTAAACATATTTGTAAATGTGCTACAGTAGGTAGTTGTCTTTAAGACATCTTACAGATGAGTTTTCTTTGTCTTTAAATTACACACAGCACTGAGAGCTCTGGAAACCCATTGCACTGCGACCCCCTTCTGACAATAAAAATTACTACACAACCCCACAAGGAGGGACTGAAGCCTGAGCCTGCCCTGTGTGGGGGGGCGGAGGGGGATAAAGCCAAAGCCCAAGGTCTTCAACCCCGGGGGGGGGCCTGTAACCTGAGCCCTGCCACCCAAGGCTGAAGCCTTCGGGCTTTGTCCCTGGGCGGCGGGGCTCAGGCTTCAGTTTCAGCCCCGGGCCCCAGCAAGTCTAATACGAGTGCTGGCAACCCCATTAAAATGGGGTCGAAACCCACTTTGTTGTCCTGACCCACAGTTTGAGAACTGCTGCTGGTCTACCCTAATACATGAGTCCTGTGATGTTTCCTAAATGTAGGTCAGGGGCTGAATTCCAGATCTGAGAATGTTGCATCATGACTAATGGCCTTCTCAGCACACCAGGAATTGTTTGATTTATGTGGACACTTGTCTATCTTGGATGATGTTGCATGCTGAAATACCACTGCAGTAGCCATGCTTGTGGCTGTGATGGCTCCAAAATAACCATGAGTAGGATTGAAACTACTTGAAAAAGAGCTATGCAAAGAAATGTTTTAAAACTGCAATTTTGGCAGAGGACATTGGGGACTATAGGTGATCCATTCCCCATGGATGTACCAAGTTTCTAGCCATTTGACTGGCTGTTCCATAGAACACTACCAAAGACAGTTTCTAACATTAATTAACTCACAAATGAGAAGACTGAGCATTCTCTCCATTCTTATATATAAGGAGCGACTCAAATTTTTCAGCGGAGTGCTTGCTTGAGCTTTGCTCTTTCCAGAGAACACCTGAACAACTCCAGTAAGAGAAATTAAAGATGTCAGATTTGCTTTCTAGTGAAAATGCCAAGTTCTGTATTGGAGAATGTTGTTACATATTCCCTTAAGCCATAACTAGTTGTTAATCATATTTGCTTGTGACGGTTGCTTTTGATGCCCTTTACTGCCAAGGGAGAAAAATGCATACAGTAATGTAGTTTGTCATGGGTTTCCTGACACACACACTTACAAAAAGTAGACAAGAATGGTAAATCATGATTTTTTTTTTTTTTAACTGGGTTTCAGGAATGTATGAAGGCATTTATTTTTCTAATAATTTGGACAAACTGAATAGATGCATTTTATAGTGAAGTGCACAATACTAATTGGAATTCTTACTACAGAAAATAAATCATCTAATTTTAATTTTAAAATCCTTATCAGGGCATCTTAATATGTAGGCAGAGCTGTTCCTGGAGACTTTCTCTTTGTACGGTTATTAAAAGTGACACTTTTTTTACTTTAAGTTTAGTAGGAAAAACTGGTAAGGATTTAACTTAGAGGTGCAGATATCCTCATAAAGGGTCTTTGCTTACCATGCAAACTGCAGATCTTGCATTTGCAGGAAAAGTACTGTATAGTTGCGACTTTTACATGATAATTATTTACTACTTTAAAGTGTGACTGGACTAACATTTTTTTAGGCAGCTCTGACAGTATCTTTAGAGAAGTTGAGAAAAGTAACTACAAGGGTGGGGAAGAGGAAATAAGCATTTGTCATCTTAATCTTTTTATAATAGCTATCTAAAAAAGTACATTTTTACTTCTAAAGTGAAGTGCCTAAAGTTAGACGCCTAAAGCCATATTTGGATGTATAAATGGGAATCTCAGGTATGAGTAGGGAGGTTCTTCTGTCTTTGGCACTGGGTCTGACAGCTACTGGAATACCATGTCCAGTTCTGGTGTCCACAATTCAAGATAGATGTTGAGAAATTGGAGAGATTTCAGAGAAGAGCCACAAGAACAATTAAAGGATTGGAAAAAGACCTTTATAGCAATAGATTCAAGTAGCTAAACTTAGCACACTGAAGGTTTAAAGGTGATTTTTATTACAGTCAATAAGTACCTAGTTGTGGGGCAGAGGGGGAATTGATAATGGGATCTTCAGTCTAGCAGACAGGGGTATAACAAGATTCAATGGAAGATAGAGTGCACATTTTTAACAGTGAGGGTAATTAATCATTGGAACAATTTACCAAGGGCTGTGATGGCATCCCCTTGACTGGCAATTTTAAAATAAAGATTGGATATCTTTCTAAAACATATGCTGTAGTTTTTAATTTGGGCAAGTCCTATGGACTACTGTACAGGAGGTCAGACTAGATGACTACAGTAGTCCCTTCTGGCCTTATCTATGAATCTGTTTAGGCACCCAAATAATAAAGCAGGCTGATTTTTTTTTTCGTCTTTCAATTTTGACCTTTAGTCTCTTTTCCAGTTTATTTACCAATGTGTGTAGCTGCTTATTTTTTAAGTGCCTGATGGAATTCCTAGGAGACTAACTGAAAATCCTTAGTCAATAAGAGCCAGCTATGCAAGAGAATATCTAGCTTCTGTAGTTCCAATTACAGAATTATTCTTGATAAAATAAAAACGGTTGCTGTTTCTCATAGTTCTTAACGTAAACATTGCTGTCATTTTGTTTCCCCTGGGATATAGGGATATTTACTTATATTTTAAAGAAACTCCATTGTCTTGGTCTTTAAAATCTTACAAAACTTTTTTTTTTTTTTTTAAACCAAAGCCCTCTTACTTGTCTAGTACAGTCTCTGAACTGGCTTCTGTTGATATAAGTAGTCCAGTTCTGACAGTGCATATTACAGGATTAACAGACATCTGTCAAGAATAACAGAAGAAAAACTCAGATAGCTGAGTACATTGGGTGTTTATGGCTACCAAGACAAAGGGAGAAGATTTAGAATATGAATAGTTACAGTGAAGTACTATTACTTGAAGGTGGCTTCTTAGTGCCGATTGGGTCTCAACACATCATTCTTATGGAGTACATAGCTTCAAAATCCTTTTTCACGTTTACATTTTCACTGGTTAATGAATGATCTAAGCCTTTGACAATAGGAATCTATTCCTCTGGGCAAGGTCCATTTTCCGCACGTTAATGTGATTCACCATTAACATTACACCATCTCAGTTTCTTGTGGATTTTTTTCCCCCCATGTCTTCCATTTTAGGATTTTACATCGGCATGTAGTACCCCAAGCTTCCTCTTTAATAGCCCTTTCTCTAGTTTTCTTAGTCCTTCTGTTGCTTTTATTGATCCAGAACTGTTGTTTAAGAAGGCTTTTTTTAGTTTGTCTAAACTCGTATCACAGGAAAAGTAACTAGTCCAATTTTCCAAATTGAGGAAAGCACACAAGCTATGAAATAAGATTTATTTCCCCCCTCCTACCCCAGGTGAGGGATTTTCCCACACCTCTCATTGGGTCTTTTAAACTTGTATTGCAAAGATTCCTGAAGAGTGGTAACTTGCAGGCAGGCTTTTCTGTTCTACAGAATATATTTTGATTGATTAGTCAAATGACCTCTTTGTTAAGAGAACCAACTTCTTAAAAAGATGAAACCCTTTACTCAGTATAAACTGCTTGCTTTGGGAACTCTAAGGTTCTTGGCCTCTTCAGAAGTTTGAAGATGCTGAGGTTTGAATATTTCAGCTATCTTTTGTGAGAAGTACAATATCTTAAGACTTCGTAGATCTCTGTTGCAGTTTCTGATCTCAAAGGCCATGAACTAATATTGTTCACTCTTCATGGTGTTGTACATTTTTACAGAAGGCGTTTTATCTCCCAGCGCTGCTCTCTAGAATTTTTAGAAGACATAGTGGAATGTGCCAGTGTACGAAGGTACTTTTTCAAAAGCAGCATTAATCTTAACTCGTTGCATGCAAGTCCTCTCCTCCCTCCACCCTCCTCAAAGCTGAATATCTGAGGTCCTGCATGCTAGTGCCGCCATCTGATCATAACACCTACATCTTTGTTTTAGATCACTGAATAATTCTTTTTAATTGCAGAACTAAGCACATATCTGGATCGCCAAGACACAAAAGCTTGAAGAAGATGCACTTCATCAAGAATATGAGACAATATGATACAAAGAATAGCAGGTAATGTTTTATATTCACTTGGGGTCTGATTCTGACAACCTTATTTACATGAAGTAGGACTTAACTCATGTGAATAGTCTTTCTGAGTTTAGCTGGGCTATCCATCTATGTGAATAAGTACCAGTTTACATGAGTAAAGCTGGCAGATTTGGGTCACAAATAATTACAGCTTAACACACACGAATGTTGGAGTCGGACTGGCTTATCCAAAGATTTGATTCTTGGACACTGCGGTAAATGGAATGTTCATCTAAAATATATTTGGGGGGGGCGGAGGGGAGGAATGAGATTTTATAAAATTTTATATACATCTATTTTATATACATTTATTTCTAAGCGTAAAATGTATCCGTACAGATACATTTGCTAAGATATGTGAGGGTAGAAGCCAACAAGGAGCCTCAGATGATTGAGCAGTGTGACACTTGGGGAGTTGTTTGGGTTGGAAAAGAACTTGGTGACTTCAGCTCTTGAGGTGGAGAGAATGAATGCCAAAAAAATCTGATCGTTCTTATTTGTGAAATTTGAGTAAACTCTATGGTTCTATTTTACAGTTTTTAATACTAGACTGTTGTCCTTAGCTCCAGCTAATTAGAGAGGCTGTATGCTCCAGGGGTTAGGGAATGGAATGGAAGTCTGGAGACCTGAGTTGTGCTCCTGGCTGTTCCATCAGTTTGTTGTATGACCTTGTACAAGTCATGTAACCTCTCTGTGCCTGAGTTTCCTGGGCAGTAAAATGAAGAGAATAATCTGCACTCACTTCTTGTAAAGCTCTCACAACTGGGGGGAAAAAAGTGATTTATGTAGGAGCCAAGTATCCCCTATCAATAGAACCTTAGAAATGTAGGGTTGGAAGGGACCTCAAGAGGTCATCTAGTCCAGCCCCCTGCACAGAGGATGGACCAAGTATACCTATACCAACCCTTAAAAGTGTTTTGTCCAATCCTCATCTTAAAAACCTCCAATGACGGGGATTCTACAACCTCTCTTGGAAGCCTATTGATTGCTTAACTATCCTTAGAGTTAGAAAGATTTTTTTCTAATATCTAATCTAAATCGCCATTGCTGCAAATTAAGCCATTTTACTTCTTGCCCTATCTTTAGGGGACATGGAGAACAATTGCTCATTGTCCTCTTTATAACAGACCTTAACACATTGGAAGGCTGCAGTCGAGTCCAACCCTCAGTCATCTTTTCTTATAACTAAACATGCCAGTTTTTTAGGTCAGCTTTTCTAAACCTTTTAGCATTTTTTTTGTTCTCCTCTGGACTCTCTTCAGTTTGTCCCCATCTTTCTTACAGTGTGGTGCCCAAAACTGGACACAATACTCCCGCTGAGGCCTCACCAGTGCCAGAGTGGGAGAAATATCCTCCTGTCTAGTACATACAACACTCGTGTGAATACAGAATATTAGTCTTTTTCACAACTGCATCACACTATTCACTCATTCAGTTTGTGATCCACTATACCCCTCTGATCCTTTTCAGCAGTACTTCCACCTAGCCATTTATTTCCCATTTTGTATCTATGCATTTGATTTTTTTTTCCTTCCTAAGCGTAATATTCTTTATTTAATTCTGTTGATTTTGTTCCAATTCTCTAATTTGTCAAGGCTATCCTGAATTCTATTCCTGTCCTCCAAAGTGCTTGCAGCCCATCCCAGCGTGAGGTCATCCACCCATTTTATAAGCATACCCTCCACTCCATTATCCAAATCATTAATGAAAATATTGAATATTACCAGATCCAAGACAGATCCCTACAGGACCCCACAATATACATCCCACCAGTTTGACAGTGAACCATTGATAACGACCCTGAGTCATTGATAACGACCCTGAGTAGTCTTTCAAGCCATTGTGCACCCACTTTACAGTAATTTCATCTAGACCACATTTCCCTAATTGACTTATGAGAGTGTCATGTGGGACTGTGGGCCTTATTAAAATCATGATATATCTCACGTACTGCTTTCCTCCCATCCACTAGGCCAGTAACCAAGTCAAAGGAGGAAATGAGGTTGGTTTGTCATGATTTGTTCTCAACAAATCCATGTTGGCTATTACTTACTTAATGCCTAATGGCTGTTTCGGGGGGGGGGCAAGGCCGGTTGTGTGATGCTTTATTTGAGGATGAATTGTTTCCTGCCAACAGCAGGTGCTCAGCATAGGTTCTGAAGTATAGGCTTGCTATCAGTACCTCGGCATGCAAGACTAGAAATATTGTTTACAAAATTATCTTCCTATTTTAAAAGTCCATGTACAGTAGCTGACTCATGCTGCAAAACACTCTGAGCAGCTGCAAGATGGGAGTCACTCTTGGCTCTCCTGAGAACTTTACACACCTGCACTTGATCATATGGGGCCTCAGCCTTATATGAATGCCCTTTGGTTTTGTGGTGCTTTCTTTAATATAAACTCCACAACCATTCTAGGTTCTTTAGAGAAGCCGTTTAAGAAAAACCTTGTGTGTGAACACTTCATAGGAAACTACAGGGTTGCTAGCAAGGCTGCTGTTTTATAGCTGCAGAAAACTTTTGTTTCAGTTCTCACTTTAATCTTTTCTTGTCTGGTTTCAGGATAGTATTAATCTGTGCTAAACGAACCTTGTGTGTGGCTTTTTCTATCCTGCCGTATGGGGAGAGCGTACGAATCAGGTGAGTCTATGTTTGTAACTTGACATATCTGCACTGCTCTCAAGTGTCCAGTCTGTTACCATATATAACAGCCTAATTTATGAAATGACGTAGCCTCATAAGTGAGTGTAACTGTAGTATACCATAGCCCATTTTAGTATACCCTGAAACAAAGAAAATGCATATTTTAAATGTGCTCATCAGACTTAAGGAATGCACAAAATAGCAATGCACTCATTGAGTAGTAAAATAAAATATAAAAACCAAATTGATTGAATCAATGTCAATTAAAGTACTCAACCAGACCATAGAGAGTCAGTAAACTCCCCCTCTCCCCCCATTCATCAGCCAAAAGCCCATGCATAGAAGTCAAGTGTAAAAGTATAATTAGGCAAACCAAAAAGAATTTGAAGAGCAACTAGTGAAAGACACACAAAGTAACAGCAAAAATTTTCAGTACATCAGAAGCAGGAAGCCTACCAAGCAATCACTGGGGCCACTGGATGATCAAGGTGCTAAAGGAGCACTCAAGTAAGACAAGACTGTTGCAGAAAAGCCAAATGAATTCTTTGCGTCAGTCTTCACTGCAGAGAATGTGAGGGAGATTCCCACACTTAAGCCATTCTTTTTAGGTGACAGATCTCAGGAGCTGTCCCAGATTGAGGTATCAGTAGAGGAGGTTTTGGAATAAATTGATATATTAAACAGTAATAAGTCACCAGGACCAGAATGTATTCACCAAGAGTTCTGAAGGAACTCAGATATGAAATTGCAGAACTACTAATTGTGTTTTTTAAAAGGGTCAAGAGGCAATCCTAACAATTACAGGCTGGTGAGCCAAACTTCAGTATCAGGCAGATTGGTTGAAACTATAGTAAAGAACCGAATTATCAGGCACACAGATAAACATGATGTGTTGGGGAAGAGTCAGCACTGCTTTTGTATAGGAAAATCATGCCTCACCAATCTATTAGAATTCTTTGAGGGTGTCAATAAACAATCCAGTGGATATAGCGTACTTGGACTCTCAGCCTTTGACAAGGTCCTTCACCAAAGGCTCTCAAGCAAAGTAAGGAGTTATGGGATAAGAGGGGAATGTCCTCTCATGGATCAGTAACTGGTTAAAAGATAGGAAACAGAGGTTAGGAATAAACGGTCAGTTTTCACAGTGGAGAAGTAACTAGCAGAGCCCCCCAAGGATCTATACAGGGACCAGTGCTGTTCAACATATTCATAAATGATCTCGAAAAAGTAGTAAACAGTGAGGTAGCAAAGTTTATAGATGATAAAAAATTATTCAAGATAGTTAAGTCCAAAGCTGACTGCAAAGAGTTACAAAGGGATCTCACAAAACTGGGTGACTGGGCAACAAAATGGCAGATGAAATTCAATGTTGATAAATCCAAAGTAATGCACATTGGGAAAACAATCACAACTATGCTTACAAAACGATTGGGTCTAAATTAGCTGTTACCACTCAAGAGATCTTGGAGTCATCATGTATAGTTCTCTGAAAACATCCACTCAGTGCGCAGCAGCAGTTAAAAAAGCAAACAATGTTAGGACCCATTAGAAAAGGGACAGATAAGACAGAAACAATCATCATGCCACTACACAGATCCACGACACACCCACATCGCTAATACTACATGGAGTTCTGTTTGTCCCATCTCAAAAAAGATATATTAGAACTGTAAAAAAGTACAGAGAAGGGCAACAAAATGATTAGGGATATGGAACTGCTTCCATATGAGGAAAGATTAAAAAAGACTGAGACCACTCAGCTGGGGAAAGAGACAAATAATGGGGGAAAAGATTGAGGTCTATGAAAAAATCAAGAATCGTGTGGAGAAAGTGAATAAGGAAGTGTTGTTTACCCCTTCACGTAATACCCGAACAAGGGTCACGTAATGAAATTAATAGGCAGCAGGTTTAAAACAAACAGAAGGAAGTATTTCTTCACACAACATACAGTCAACCCGTGGAACTCATTGTCAGGGAATGTTGTGAAGGCAAAAAGTATAGCTGGGTTCAAAAAAGAATTAGGTTCATGGAGAATAGATCCATCAATGGCTATTAGCCAAGATGGTCAGGAACGCAACCCTATACTGTGGGTGTTACTAGACTTCTGACTGTTAGAAGCTGGGACTGAATGACGGGATGGATCACTCAATAAATTGCCCTGTTCTGTTCATTCCCTCTGAAGCATGTCACCAGGCAGTGGTGAAGACAGGATACTGGGCTAGATGGACCATTGGTCTGACCCACTATGGCCATTCTTATGTTTTTATGAGGTGTATGCTTTGGGATTTAAAAGGGAAATAGGGCCCTGTTCCTGGAGACACTTATGCCCATGCTTAACTTCATGTATGTGAAACCATTTTTATCATGAGACTACTCGTGTGCAGAATTAGCAAGTGCCTAAGTGTTTGCAATATCAAGGCCCAAGACATCTTGCTTGATGCAAAAACCTGACAATGAATAAAGGTTGTGGTGTTAGGATAGAAACTTTTTTTTTTTTTTTTTTTTTAAGGTAACCAGTTATGCTACACTTTTAGGGGTTTTACACAATATTTGAATCTTTTTTATTGAAAACAAAAAGTCAAACTACCTCTCCTTCTTCCTTTTGCCACCACTCTAATAGTAATAGTAAAAGATTGGAGCTAGGAGTCTTGAGTTTACTTTTCTTGGCCAAAAAAAATAATAATCTAATCGAGAAAGATGGAGTGCAATAGGTATTTGTCACCAGTTGTGCTTTTGTTTGGGGGGGGGGGTGGTTTTTAAAGGTTTTTTCCTTCATATAATGTGAGAAGGGCATTTGCTACCACCTTGGCCAGCTATCACTGACACCAAACAACTTGAGTTGGGAAGTTTCAGTCCTTTATTAAGTTAAAGGGAATGGAAACTTGCCAGTCCTGATAAGAGAAACTGGATAACTCCATTGGGTTGGTCATCCTTGCCCACCTTATTGCACTGTTTGCAGTTGGTTCTCTTTGAAGTTTTGAGGTAGTGCTGAGTGCACTATTAGCTTTTTTTTAAAAAATATTTTGGTCAGACTGTTAATTATTTTTGCACTTAGAGCTGATATACCACTAGAGGTAAAGGCAACTGCTATCTTTCCTGACTCTCGTTTTCAGGGATTTGTAACTCCACCATAATAATTAATACTTTAAAATGCTCTTCTGACTCTTTTTTTAAAAAAAAAAAAAAAAAGTATTAAGCCCTGAAAATAACATTAAATGCTGAATGCTACTGTGACTTTGCCTACTACCAAGAACTGAAAACAATCCATTTATGGCAAATTATATGCAATGTATTTTGGAAATGTAAGAAATGTGTTCAAAATATATACAATACAATTGCAAATACTCACACATGAGGAATAATAAGTGAGGAGAACTAGAGGAAAATCCATGTAGGACTCTCTTGTGAGCTTTGAGCTAGCTCTGTGGACGTATTGCATTTACTCTTAATCCACCTTTGCTAAAACAATTGTGTTGTCACTTGTGTCCTGTGCATAACTTATGGAAGAAGGAAACGGATGTTTAGTGGTGGAAATTGTATTGTATGCAAACATACTTTCTACAAAAATAGGCAATGGGAAACGTTTCTCTCACTTGATGGGAAAGCAGCAAGGTCACTTGAAAGAGTTGGATTCTATAGCTGGCTGCTAGAGTACCACTTCTTTCAGCTTTTCCTTGTCAGATGATGATGGTTTGACCAAAATACAGTAACTATTTATTTATTTATTTATTTATTTATTTATTTATTTATTTAGACTGAAGTAGGTGGCAAAATTGCTGTTACTAAAGTAGAGTTCTGCTAGAAATCTCTATTTATTTAGTCAGTGTGTTCTTTATGAATGTGGGCTCCAGTCAGTAAAGTGTAACTGAAAGGTAAGCTGATAGTGTAGGGAAACTAGTAATGTAAAACATGTTCGCTGCTTGTGTTTGCTACCCAAAACGTGTACATTTGTTAGTGCAGTATAGGGTTGTACATGTGTGTAGAAAGATTACATATGGTTCAGTTTAAATGATAGTAAGCATAATAATACTGAGCTGAATTAAAAATAACCAGTTTCTGTCCTGTTAGATTGTTCTCTAGTTAAGTGAACCTCTTACATTTTGAGTAGGGTATTTAAAAATTCATGCTTGCTTGAAAAGGGGAATGGGAAGACTGGGTGGAATTTTTTTTCCAGTGGTGTTCATGTCGGTGCTATGGCATGTTTCCTGTTAGACTTTGTAATGCAGTTTCTTATAGTACACTTCAGGATCCATCTTCATTTACAGTGATCTAAAAATGGAAGGGCAGAAACAGCGACATCCTTCTGGTGGCGGTTCAGTCTCTTCAGAGATGGCTCTTGGATTGGAAGGAGTGGAGCTTGGAGCTGATGGCAAGGTAAGGAAATATTTTGTTTCTTGTAGAGTCCACCATACTAATGAATGGAGCTGCGGGTGGAGTAGAAAATTGAGGATTGGTGGGTCTGAGTGTTATTCCCTGCTCTGTCACTATATGACCATGAGGCGTAGACATTAAGTGACCTGCCCCATCCCGCCAGAGGTGCTGAAGCTTAATTATTGTTTATAAAGCACTTGGAGGTCCTTTCATGAGAGGTGTCCTGGGAGGTGGAGAAGAGCTCCTTCCCTATGTGGCGCTGATGGGCCACTAGGGTCATGCTGAGTCTGGTGAGACTGGTAGGGAGGCCCCTGTCCAGTTCATTCTCCCCACTGGCAGAGAAGCTGTCTTCTCCTGGGGTTCCCAGAGCAGTGCACTGATGCTGCTGCTTTGATGTAGATATGGGCCCAGCCTCAGATTAGAAAATTCATGTTCAGTTATTTGGCATGCTACCAAAATTTTGCTGACAATGCAAGTGCTGGAAGAGAAATAGTGACTCCTCAAATGTTTATATTTGTGCCAAACCTGAATGAAATTTAATGGGACAAAGAAATAAAACTTTTCTGGCCCCTGGCTTTCTCCCTGTTGAATTTCCCAAGGCCTGTTGCAAACAATGGAGACTACTCAAAAACAGTTGCAAGCATTTTTTTTTAGAATGGAAAGTGTTAGCCTAAATATAGAGGTAATTCACAGCTCCTCCTATAATTACTAACACGCGTTGTCTTTATTTAGGTGGTGTCCTATGCAAAGTTCTTGTATCCAACCAATGCCCTTGTTGGCCGCAAAATTGATAATCATGGTGCTGTTCCTTCATGTCGATTCAGTGCTTCACGGAGCCTTACGGGGTCAAGACATAAAACTGTAACCACTAAAACAATACCACCAGGAACAGAAATAGGTAAAAACTCCATATGGTTTTGTACTGCTTGCATGCAAGGGGAACTGCAATACCGTTTTTCCTTGTAAGATGCTCTAAAATGGCAGGAATAAATTTGCCTGGAACAAGGCTAGATAACAGTAGGAACTGAAGGCTGTCAGCAAAAAGCACTTTTAGGAAGGATTTGATAAAGCTGAGAATTCTTCAGGAGGCCATTCCCTAAAGCTGTGGCCAAAGACTAGTGAAGGGATCAGATGAGTAGACTAGAGATAACTAAGCACAAAGGAGTGAAAAGCTCAGAGGAGATAAAAGGCTACACAACAAAACAACATTGATTTTTGGAATTGCTATTTTATTACCTGTTCCTTTGTAATCAATTTAGTTACATTTCCTATCAGGAGAGACAACACTAGGCTTTGTAAAGGATAGATTTTTTTTTTTTTTTTTTTTTTTTTTTGCCCTGAACTCTTTCAAAGAATTACTTGAACACATGGAAACGTAAGGAAGAACTCTCCCTGCCCTTCCAGCATGATAACAAGACCTAACCTAAAGGAACACTGATAAGCGCTTTTCTTAAATTCAGATTAAATATCATAGACTTCATGTGTCCAACTGACTGCCCAAAAGATTTTATTTTTTAAGAGTATAAGCAAGTTCGTTTTGTCTGTGCCATCTGTGAGGAGGTGCTGTTGCTATTTTCACATGTGCAAGTTTTGGTCATGCCAGAGGTAGGGAGGGGAATAAACTTCTGCACACTTACAGAATCAGAGATCTAGTCAGTTTCTCTCAAAATAGAGAAACAAATTACCAGAATATCAGATTCCCTAAAGTAGCAGCATTTAAATTATTCCACGCTGATATTTAAGTGACATCTTACCTGCAGAAGATGTTTTCAGTGTCCCTCTCTGGCAATTAAACACCCCAACCCACCAGCTCTTGCTGTTCAAACCAGAAACTAATATACCTTACAGTGCTTCAGTGGTTAAAAAGGCAACCATGTAAAAGTGACACAGCTAATTCAACAGATCTGCTACCTGCACGTACTTTACAAAACAAATGTGTTCTTTTTGTTCATACTGTAGAGTCAATACATCTTTGTGAAAGTGAGCTTGGTTCTGTGGTGGCTCATGCATCAGTGATTCTAAGTGCAGAATCTTTTATCACATGTGGTAATGCATGAGCTGGCAAGAACTCAGTTGAACTTTCAGATCCAGATTTAAAGCTGCATGACTGGCTATTGAAGTGTTCCTCTTTCTGCTTGCAAAAAGAGCACATTTGGAACCATGGAAAGATATAAATATGGAATCATATGGATATCATTTTTAGTCACTTTTCAGATTATAATCACACTTGAAAACAATATTCTAACGGGAGAACATAAAATAGACTTTTGTATATCTGGCCAACATATGTAACCACTTTACTCTCGCCCTCCACTGAACTAGAACCTCCAATGCTGTGCCATTTCTGGCATCCTTACACAACACCCATAAATAACATTTTTTTACAAAAAGAACTTTCTTTCAGGCCTTTACCTCTGCTGCTTGAATGTTCCAGCTAGAATGAACCTGCTGTGCTGCTGATGTACCAGAGGTGTTCTCTAATAGTCTGCCGACTTCAGTGGAACATAAGTAGCATGACAATAGAACACCAGGTGCAGCAGAATGCCAGTAGGCAAAAATAACTGGATCCTTTTAACTCAGCAGTGTAAGGACTAAAGATGAAAACATCCAGCTGACTCCTCTATCCACACAACTGCTCACCTTCTTTCTAAATGTAGAGAGGGAGCCAGCTTCTTTCTTGTGCTCCAGCTCCTTTATGCCACTCTGGAAGTGGCCTTTGCAGAATAATCCTGGTGTAACATGTTCCTAGATAGTGCAGAATTCTTTTCTCCTTTGTTTCTACTACGCCCCTGCCCTAGCATAAATAGGAAGGAAAGGGTGTGGCCAGAATATTGTGCACTCCAGCTATGCTCATCTGGTGTAATAGCCACTACGAGGTTGTTACAAGCCAGTACAACATAAAGCAGCTCCAAAACTGCGCTAAGTGCAAGGCAGGTCCCTGGTTGAAGCCAGAATATGGGAGGTGCAAAGAGAGATCCTGATCCCATTGAAATCTTTGACTTTGACAGTTGGAGATAAGATTGTCTTCTCACTCTTTGTTCTTCTCACTAGAACCCTTGTAATATCCATGGACTGAGTATTTTTCGATTCAGATCATGGGGTATTGTAATATTTAAAAACAATGTGTGAGTGCCTCAT
>NW_020664481.1:7903036-7903334 GCF_002925995.2 Terrapene triunguis
AAAAAAAAAAAAAAAAAAAAAAAAAAAAAAAAAAAAAAAGGGCACTTGCCTTTTGTCTCCTGTTGTCACTGCCTTCCAAGTACTGTCTTTGTGGTCAGTGTATATTCTGTACTGTAGCGTTTCCTGGAACATGAGTAGGTGACATGCAGCTTCAGAGTTTGCAGACCCAAGAATTTGGGGCATTGAGTAGTATAGTTAAATGAATTTTCTCCTCCCCATTTTCAGATTGTCTCTAATCTTAGAGATGCATTAGGAATCTCTTTCTTAAAGCTCTTTTTTTTTTTTTTTTTTTTTTTTT
>NW_020664481.1:7903434-7927707 GCF_002925995.2 Terrapene triunguis
TTTTTTTTTTTTTTTTTGTTCATCTTACAACTCATGCTGTATTTACTTCTCCCATTCTTCCAGGAAACGAAGTTGGTGAGTCATCAGAGTATAATCCGAATCTCCTGGATGATCCTCAATGGCCCTGTGGGAAACACAAGCGGGTTCTCATCTTTGCATCTTACATGGTAAGAAATTGGTATATTTTAACTGAGCAGCTGTCTGGCTCCCTGTGCATACGTACTCCACGCATGGATGCTCAGTGTCATGTCAAGTACTACCTTGGATAAAATGTGCCCTGTTTGTTGAGTACTTATTGGAAAAACTATAAACAGACATAGTTGTGCATTGAACTTGAGCACTACTGAGTTAAAGAGCAGTGCCAAACACTACATTAGTAATAGATTACCAGAGAGCGCTAAGGATCTTCTGTCCTCAGGGAGATTAAACTTCTATCTGATATTCAATGGTGATGACCCAATTAAGCATAGACTCTATTGTAGTGAATATGCAAGGAATGTATGTTCAGTAGTGCATAAATTAGTTAATGTATTCCTAAATAATATTATGGACAAAGGCACATTTTAAAGATGTTGCCGCAAAAGCTTGTCTATTAGAACTGTGTGGAGATGACTGGATATCAGTAATTTGGAACAACATTTTGTCTGTTATCTATAACCACTGATCAGTAGCAGCTACAAAAAGTTAATTTTATGAGCCTCTGGGATTAGTTTATGCACAACTACTTTGTTTAACACATTAAAGCAATTACTCTTCCTGACAGTTTGTTCCAGGAGTGAACTCTATTTTATTAAATGTGAAGGCACTCTTAGAGCATGGAAATCTTGCAAAACAATGGCCGCTAGTTACACAGAGAGAAACCGCATAAAGGTCAAAGAGTAGATCCAACAACCAAAGAGAGCGCTGATTTCAGGATTGTTGATGTCTGTTCCCAGGAACGCTGTCAGCTGAAGCTGTAGGATTCCCTGCCACTTCTCTCACGAGAAACTGACTCAAAGCAGCAAGACAGTATTTGGGTCTGAGAATTAGGATTTCTTCATTTTGCCACACTTTGGCTCCTTTATTTTTTTTATTTATTTATTTTTTTTTTCCCCAAAGCATCGCAGTGAGATTGGGATTACTACAGCTTTCTCTTGACATGGCCTTATTTCAACTGTTTGTCTAGCAGTTACTCTACTCCACTAATTTATGTGCCTCAACATGTAATGCTGATGATTGTAATAGCAGGTTACCACTCTTAAGGCTAGAAGGCTTACTTTGCCCTGCACAAACTTCATTCTCTGGCACCTCTTTGTCATGAGACCATACAGTCCTGCTCACACACCTTTATTGACCCTTAATGTTTTGGGGACAAAGTGAACTCTTTCCTCTCTCATCATATAGGCCATGAAATAATACTTGGTACTTGAATACACAAGCTTTATAGTGCTCTGAAGATGTGGACAGACCAACAGCAGACTACTGGCGTTGTGGCCTACCACAGGCATCTATAACAGTACCTAACATTCCATACCGGTCACTTGCACAACTCTGTCGTGATAGTTCAGTAGGGAAGTTCTCACGATGAGCAGTGTCACTGACAGCTGAGTTCTAGCTTCACAAGAGTGTCCCCACACTGCCCTGTGTTTGTTAAAGGTAAAGCATTGGGTAGCTAATGAAGCCTGGATGTCAGGCTCTGAGAAGCTTATACTAGAAAGGGAGCCTGATCTATTGGGCAAGTCGTTGACCCTCCCAGTTTGTTTCACGGTCTGTAAAATGGGGACAATTGTCTGTCTTGCAAATTGCTGAGATTATTTTAATATTTTGTAAGCACTGGGTGTGCACTACAGGAGTGCAAAATATTATTGAAGACGTCTGTCTTGCCTTTGTATCAAACAGAGGGTATGCTTGAAGGGCACCTATAATGCATTGTAGACCATGAAACCACAAATGTTATGGAAAATTTGCCTCTTGTCTTTCAGACCACAGTAATCGAATATGTGAAACCCTCAGACCTTAAAAAGGACATGAATGAAACTTTTAAAGAGAAGTTTCCTCACATCAAGCTAACGCTGAGCAAAATTAGAAGGTAAGAAACAAGCACTTGAGAACAGAAAGGGGAGAGTGAATGTCCTTTAAGCCTCTTGTACAAGCTGCTTCCTCTTAACACTTGTATGGAATTAAATATTACTTCTATTAATAGTATATATGATTAAATACTGATAATCTCTTGTTACCAGTTAAGCTGGCTGTGGGATGGCAGCCATTACAGGAATGCTTAGGATGCGGGGAATGGTCCTCATATAACTCAGCCTAAAAGTAGTTATTTTCAGACTAATACTGCTTTCTTGTTGACTTAGTACTAATATAATGTTAGCAAATTACAACTGACTCAACAATCCTTCTGCAAACTATGGATCAAAACATAAGTGGACTTCACAGCCTACAATGCGCTCCATCTTTCCTATAAGCAGTCTGTGCCTCCATCTGGGACCACATGGCTATCTATTTCTATTTGAGTAACAAGAAAATATCCTGTGGTCTTGGATTGTTATAGGAAACTGCAGAATGGGGGGGGGGGGGGGAAAATCCAGGCAACTTCACCTTTCTGTGCCACAATATGGCAATTATCTTTAAAGAAAACTACAGTGATTTGTTATTGTACCTTTTAGTGAAATAAATACCCATAAGAAATACAATTTATTCAAAATATAATTTCAGATCTTTTTAGAAATGCCTTATGAACATATTAACTTCTGTCTTCAGGGAGGGGCATTGTCTTGATGATACAGAACTGTACTTCCCAGTGGGAAGACTGTCGTCTGTGAATAGCAAACTTCGGCCCTGACTCTGCAAACCCTTAGGCACTTTAGTCCTATTCGCTTCAATGGGACTGTGCATGAGCATAAATTTCAATAGGAGTCCCATGAATGGCGGGTAGGCAGGATCGAGCCCTATGGAAATTCAGACCCCACTTGAAATTGCTGAAAATCAGTTTAGTAACTTTAACAGAGTTTTCAGTTCACTTCAAAAAATTTGGAACTGAGTTTTATTGGGACTTGAATTCTTATTTTCTCAGCCCTAATCTGTTCCGTGAAGCTGTCAAAATGACAGTTTCCTGTTTGGCTATTAATTCTTATAGTTACATACTGAATATTTTTTTAGGGACTTAATCTTCTTAGCACAACCACTGTAGATATTTACAATCAGATATTACATCAATTTTTGTTTAATATACAGTGTCTTGTATGTGGAGAACTACAGACGTAGATGTTAAATTTGAAAAATGTAGTTATTTATTTGCATGCAGACACCATGCCCTGAAGTCCTGTTCCCCTCTTCTCCTCAACTGCTCCCACTCCCTACTCTTGCATGTTTAGAGAAATCTTTCACAGATACAGCATGACCACTAGCAATATAAGTTTGCAACACTGCCCTGCCAATTTGCCTTAAAACTGATATAGAGGGATCACCTCCATGTGACAAGGAGGTTCAGTCTCCTTGGGCTCTGAAAGTGCTAGTTAATGCCAGCCATCATGTAGTTTCTGCATTGTGGAGGCCTGTCCACTGGGAACTGTACTGAGAATACCAGTTCACTTCATATGCCACCAAACAGCCTTCAGATGGTAACAGCATTGTTGAGAACTAGTCTGGATTAGATCTGAACCAGATTAATAAATTCAGGGCTTCAGTCCCTTTACCAATCCTTGCTTCCTTCACACTGCAGAGTTTCCAATGTTTTTTTTAGAAACCATTTCATGTGCTAAAGGTATTTTGTCCCCTCACAGCTTAAAGAGAGAGATGTGGAACCTGAGTGAAGAGTGCAATCTAGAGCCAGTTACTGTGTCAATGGCGTACGTTTACTTCGAGAAGCTTGTTCTCCAAGGCAAGCTCAACAAACAGAACCGCAAACTGTGCGCTGGTGCTTGTGTGCTTCTTGCAGCCAAGATCAGCAGTGATCTCAGGAAACATGAAGTTAAACACCTTATTGATGTAAGTATAGTTTGAATTCTTTCATTCACTGTCATAAATAAGCTCTGTCTTTTTATT
Organism: Terrapene triunguis; assembly: GCF_002925995.2. Taxonomy (NCBI): domain Eukaryota; kingdom Metazoa; phylum Chordata; order Testudines; family Emydidae; genus Terrapene; species Terrapene triunguis. The sequence goes on from NW_020664481.1 coordinate 7,907,464, forward strand.
AATGTTGCAGTCTTGTATTTTATGAGCTAAGACCAAGACTTTTTAAAAAATGAGTAACCAAATTTAGGCTCCGATCCTAAAATTAGGCACGTGGTTTTTTGGGGGGAATGGCCTGTGTTTTTATTTGATCTCCAAACCGCACCCCTAAAACTTTTGGGCATGCAAAAACCTGTGTGTTTGCATGCAAATTGGGTAATTTGGCTCCCAGTTACCAGAGCTGAACCCATAAATTGGTCTGTTTCTAGTTTTGCAGGCCAACTGCATATTTGATCCTGTATGTATGTACAGCTCAGGCCATAACATGATTACTTTCCTTTCTTATGCTGGTATGACCTGTGACAATCTAGTAGCTTTCCTGAGGATAACTGCTGATCCGATTTTCTCCTCTTCTTCTTCTCTTTTTCCCCCTCCCAAAAAATGCCATTGCAGAAACTAGAAGAAAGATTCAGATTCAACAGACGAGATCTCATTGGATTTGAATTTACAGTGCTTGTAGCTTTGGAGCTGGTCCTCTACCTTCCTGAAAACCAAGTTTTACCTCATTATAGACGTCTCACACAGCAAGCCTGACCAAAGCTACATTCCAGCTGCTCACCAGTGGCTCTGGGGATTAACAGCATTACTGAACATTTTGCTCCTGAATTTGACACTTGCCACTGACCTTCTCTGTGTCACAATGTGCATCAGATCATGCCTACAGCTAGTTTGAAGACTGCAGCATGATTTTTAAACAGTCAAGGTGTACATTAACGATACAGGTACCAAGTCTGTATCAGGAGATGGTACAGAAAGGGTTGTCTTGAACTTTATTTTCCTTTGGACATTAAAGCACAAATGATTCACAAACTAGCTGCCTTTGTGGCTGCTGGCTATTCTGTATTTTCCTTTTCAATTTTACTAGGAAATGGTCAGTTCTTCCCTACAAAGGATGCTACACTATTGTTCTCTTAGATTGTTTCAACCTTTATTTTCTTCCTTGAAACTAAAGGGAGCAACACTTCCATTCAAAGAAATCATAAACTTCAAATAGTGTATCTGAGAATTTTCTTGCATTTTTACATTAATAAAATGCATACTTTATTTTTTTAAAGATGTGCCTAAAATTGACTGGTCTGGTACCAGTACTTTTTAAGTTACTTACGTTGCATAATAGTGAATCCTGAATTTAAATAGCAATGTATCCTTTACCTGCATTTGCCTTGCATATAGTGAAAACAATTCCAGTATATCTGCACTAATATTACAGAGGGGATTTGTATTATAGATCTATAGGTAGCAAGTCTGAAACTATTCTAGTTCAACTTCTTTAACTATTAATATGTGAATAAAGGTTTTATTTTAAAAAAGGAAAGAAAGATTGTTTGGAAATCTATCGTGAAATATCACTTGTTGAACACGTTAGCTGCAGCAAAGCAGCTTGGAGTTCATTCTTGTAGTTCATTGTTCAATTGGAGATAAGAAATTGACTTACAGGTGAGAGGAAATCACCATATTATCGTTTATAATTTTGATTTATGCCACTGTTTACTATAGTCTGAAACTAAGCACCTTTTTAAACATGACCATGTCTATCATGAGTGATCTTTCTCTGCTCTGTACACAAGTGTTTCAGCCAGTACTGCTATCACTTCCAAACTAAGCCAATGAAACAAAGTATGTCCAGTTGTTAAATTGCTACTTTTTACTCAGTTCTTCCAAGCATTGTGCCACTGTGATGGGCCTCATGAAACTGGCATTTGTTGCATGTTTGATCAGCCATTCAGTTAGAAGTTAATGTTCAGCAGCACTCTGTTTATGCAAGGGTTAAATAACTTCTTCCACTGTTGTCCAGACAGTTGGTTTAAACCATTCTGAAACATGTTGTACCTTTAGCGATACAGTTAGTTGTTCTTGGGGTTTTTTCTAAGCAATATTATGATACAAATAAGTGTTTGTGTGTGTTTGCAAGGGACAAAAATAATACAAAATTTCTCAATGTCCAAGTATTTGTTTGTGACTAACTTAGATACTAGATCTCTTCCTGAGGTAAAAAGGCTACCTGGTCTCTGATACATGGAGTACTGTAAATTTCAACTCCTTGCGCGTTTGTGGTGGCCACTAAATAAGAACAAACATAAAACTGAAGTCTTGCTATTCAACTACATTTTACCTAAGTCCAGTTTGACTTCAGTGAAACTGAAGCAAACTTAGTAGAGCCTTTCTTTTTAAGCAGCACTTGAAAGGTATTTTATACGTCTAACTGCAGTAATACTACTCAAGTCCTAAACCTAGTAGCTCTATTTAACAACTTTGGTGCAAGTAAATATGCACCTTCTGGTCAATGCGCAGGACATAAACTTTACAGAGAAGCAGCTTTCTAAAATTCAACATGCATGATAATTTCTTAATCTGGGAGAATTTTACAAACTTTTTAAATTGGAAGATAGCTAACATCCAACTTGCCAACTGAATTTATTTTCCAAAACAGAGGTTAGAAAATTGTCGGTTGTTTGCTAAAGTTCTGTACTGAATAATTAGTGCCAGTTTTATAAGTTCTATTTTACTAAAGTATTAGACTAACACTTGTGGGTTGCCAACTTACTTTTTTTTTTTTTTTTTAATTAATGCAGTGCACTCAATTTATAATGGTCCATTATCTGCTACAGCTTTCTCCAAATCAGTCAATACCCTTTCTTTATCTAAATATTGACAAACTTAATATGGAACTTAAGTGTTTGGGGAAGTGGTAAATGTAAAACTTCTCACAGTTTTTGTCCAAAAAATGTAAAATCGTCATGTTACTATAAATGTCTAAAAATGTAGTGCTCCAAGACAACTTGTGCTCCTGCTGTTAATTATAGGAGTTAAATTGATTTAAACTAATATGTAACGGAGAAAAGATGCTCTGACTGAAATGTAAACCTTAGTCTAATCCTGCAATCCTTCATCAGACATTGACTGCAATGGAAGCTGTGCCTGAGTAAGGATGCAGGTTGTTGCTTCAGTGTGTAAATGGGCAAGTTGGGTTTATTCTTCCAGCAAAATGTAGAATTACACCTTCCTAAGATAAAGCATGTGTTCTTCAGAGCAGTGTTTTAAGTAAAGGCTTTACCGTAATAGGTGCTCATTTTAAACCTCGGCTTGTGCACATCCAAAGCTCTGAGCTCTAAAGCCCTAGATATTATGGGTGAAAATTGTATCAGGGGAATGGTCTATTTATATACAGTGTTCACTGTGTGTAAATTTCTATAAGAAATGGAAGGAAACTCTTCTGTAACACCTTAGAAATCTTGTTTCAAGTCTGAAGATGGGTTATTGATCCCAAATTGTCATTTTAACCAACCGTCTACAACTTGTATGTTGGGTACCTTTTTCTGTGACTTATCTGTACAGAAATGGTGATCCTGTTGGCAAAGGCAGTAACTAACGTGTGTGTGTGTGTGTGTGTGTGTGTACTGTTTTATAGGAGTTAGCATTCTCTACCCTAAATTGGCTTAGAGTCCTATTTCAGTTAAGCCTCATTGTGATATATTTATCTTGTTATAGAAAAGCTGCCACTGTGTGGTAGAAAATTATTACTGCAATGTTATCAATGTCTAAACCAAAATGGGACCCAACATAACATTCTAAGAGAGAGGTTACACTTTTTCATGCAATCTTTTTTCCTTTAAGGAGAGATGTTGGTCTCTTTACATTTGGGTGTGTGGTTTAATTATGTATCACATGTAAATATGGTGCTGCTTAGATTCAGCACAACGAAAAGACTCTTGATAGGAGCTTGTACATTTTTATGTAAACTGTTAGTTTTGTGTCTTAGTAAATTAAATTAAAGTCTCTTGTTTGTAATTTGTCTAATATTCTTTTGATGAAATTGTGGGATTGAGAAGCTGTGAAATAAAATTTGTTTTGATACATATTTTGTAACCAATCAAGTTTGACATACTTTGGCTTGTGTCTGGAAAATATTCCTTTTAAGAACACTCTACCTGTATGAGCCTTTCCTTTGCCTCCTTCCAAATACCTCTTTCTGCCAGGTAATCCAAGTCAATTTTCAAAAAAAAATATTCTTGATAGTTTCATGTACTACACTTGCCCCTGAATCCTTAACCCATGTTTTTGGGTTTTCAATAATGCCCTATTTAAAAAAAAAAAAAATTACTGTGTGACAGGACCACAAACTGGAGAAGCTGACTAAACATACATAGGAACTAGTGCTGTCTAATTTAGTCTTTCAGTTACAGCAATCATAGGAAAATTTCATACTGAAATGTGATTATATGGCAGACTGTTCATTTAATATATCTTTTTAGCTCTAGGACAGGCTCATTTAACAAGGCAGATACTTACTACCTCATAGACTTTAAGGCCAGAAGGGCCCATCCTGATCATTAGTCCAGGGGTTCTCAACCTTTTTCTTTCTGAGGCCCCCCAGCATCCTGTAAAAACTCCACAGCCCCCTTGTGTCACAACTATTTTTCTGCATATAAAAGCCAGGGCCAGAGTTAGGGGGTAGCAAGCACGGCAACTGCCCAGGGGCCGCCATGTAGCTAAGTTGCTCAAGCTTCAGGCTTGGGTGGCAGAGCCCTGGGCTTCAGCCCCAGACAATGAGGCTTCAGCTTTCTGCCCTGGGTCCCCGCAAATCTAATGCAGGCCCTGCTTAGTGGACCTCCCAAAGCCTGCTGGCAGCCCCCCAGGGGCCCTGGACCCCTAGTTGAGAACCACTGATCTAGTCTGATCTGCTCATTGCAAGCCACAGAACCTTGCCCACCCTCTCCTGTAATAGACCCATAATCTCTGGCTGAGTTACTGAAGTCCTCAAATTGTGCTTTAAAGACTTCAAGTTACAGAGAATCCACCATTTACACTAATTTCAACCTACAACTGACCCATGCCCCATGCTTCAGAGGAAGGCAAAAAAAACCTGGGTCTCTGCCAATCTGACCCTGGAAAAAATTCCTTCCTGATCCCAAATATTGTGATCACTTAGACCCTGATCATGTGGACAAGACCCAGCAGCCAGACGTGGGAAAGAATTCTCTGTAGCAACTCAGAACCCTTCATACCCAGTGTCCCATCACTGGTCATTGGAGATATTTGTTATCTGAAAGTACAAACTGGGAGGACTCGGCGTGGAACAGAACACAATGGTGCCACAGATGTGCTCATGAGACAGAGAAGTGACAAAGGAGGAAAGAAAAGGCACAATAGTCCAGCCAACAACTGTCTCCTCCAAGATTACACCTGTCACTTCTGTGGGAAAATCTGCAAGGCATGAATTGGGTTCCTAAGCCACTTAAAACCCCACCAATGAACCCCCTTGGCAAACATCATCCTCACATGAAGGGATAGCCAAAGACGTGCTATTGTAGGCAGTCTCCTCATATCATCTCCTCCACAAACTTATCAAGCTCAGTCTTGAAGCCAGTTGAGGTTTTTTTACCCCTGCTACTGGAACGGTTGTTCCAGTTTCCTGTCCATGCCCCTATTTAAAGTAAGGACTGCTACTACACACACACACACACACACACACACACCTGCTTCCTAAAATATTGCTTGCTCGCTTTCACATGCATATGGCATCTGCAGAGCAACATACTATAGATGCAGTTGTATGTCCATAAGGCAAGATGATTCAAGGCCGCCTCTGTGACATTGTGGCTATCATCCAATTCACCTTTGAATCTGTATTTGGGGCGCTGCGTTGTGTGGTTTGGATGTTCTCACCCCAGTCGCATGAAGTGGAACTTTTGATTTTCCACTTGTGCATCAAGTAGCTGCATCTTCCATGGCTTGTTCGGATGCAGTTGAAAGTGGTCCAAAGTTTGCATCACAGGCTGAAACCAGGAGGGTGGCTTGTCAGATCAGTAATAAGGTGCTTGTTTGGAATGGTAAGTGAGGTCCAGACACTTTACCATTCCCTGGCCAGATCCAGAGACATCAGATGGTCATGGGTGGTCCATAATGGTTTTTGCTATTGATGTCTGAATCAACTTTTACAGTGTCTGGCAGCCTCAAATACTGCTTTTGTCTCATACAGCAAATGAATACGCTAAATAAAAGGCAGCCATAATTATATACCCACCACTGATAATTTAGAAGGTTAATTTAGTTCCACAGGCCTGGCCTCTGAATTGGAGCAAGCGGCAAGCTGATCGCCAATTGCTAAAACAAGAAACAATCCACAAATGGCTCCACAGTGAAGTTCTAAATCAAATCAGTTCAAACTAGACACTTGTTTCAATGCCTGACTTTTAATAGCAGCTCACATTTAAAAAGAATTAATCCTAAAGTGTCAGGAAGTGAGATTTCTAGGCTGCAGCCTTTTCTAGGATCACAGCCCAATTAACCAAAGAAAGTAATCTGCATCCAGACATGCTTCAGCCCAATGGGGGGGGGGCACACAAGTCAGTTTCCTCTAGACTTCTGATGCATTCATTACTATTTGTAGAGTGCAGCAGCTGTTCCAAGCTACCCTTTTCCTTCATCCCATATGGATTTTTGCTTTGATTAAAGCGAGTTACAATAGACCATGTTCTCTGAGAAACGTCGGTGTGGGAATTGGACAGACAGGCCAAGGCTCAGAACAGCTACCCCTTCATTTTAATCTTGTTTCTTATCCACTGAGTGAAGTACAAGTGTGAGGACTCCAGGTAAAGGCCAAAAGCTAAGGCATTCATGCTGTCCAGCAAGAAAGCTGAGACGCTCTTGTCATTCATATAAATGTGCAGCATCTCAAAGCACTTTACAAAGTATGTTTTACAGATGTAAAGGAAATGAGGGGCAGAAAGTTGTGCTTTCACAAGATCGTATGTCAAGTTACTGATGGAAATGGGATTAAAACAAGTGTGCCCAAGTCCCAGTCCTGGGCCATTGGCACTGGACCATGGACCTGACCCAGGCGAATGTCCACCTAAGGTCTCCGCCCACCCTTGTTTTCTGTTGCTACAGTGACAGTTTTTAGCTTAGTTAAAAGGCTGTACCCGTATCAACCTGCTCCCAATAAGACACGGTTCTCCATACGCAAAGGGGTGGGGAGAGTTAGGTAAGGGAGCAGTCCCAGGGGTGCTGAGCACCCGCAATTCCTAGTGATTTTGTGCCGCCAAGCCCACGTCCGGGCTGTCTCCCAATCACGAGGGAGGGAGAAGGGGGGGCCGTGGCAGGAGCCCGCCCCTTCAAGCGGGAGTAAATGTCCTTGGAAGACAGGGCGTTGCACTACGTTGGCTGTAGACGAACAACCGCAGGTCTGGTCTAGGGCCGCGGTTCTCCCCCTGGGGGTTGGGACCCCAACGTGGGCCACACCCCCATTGTAACGGGGGGCGCCAGGCCTGGCTGAGCCTTGCTGGGGGCCGGGGCCCAGCTGGGGCTGAAGCCCTCGGGCTCAGGCTTGTCCCCGCCGCGGGGCCGTGTCGCGGTTTGCTGTTAGGCGGTCGCGGTGCAGGGGCGTGGGAGAGCCCCTGGGCTAGGGCGGCAACCTGAGGCCAAGGCGCGGAAGAACCTTCCCGCTTACCCTCCCCCGCCCGCCAGTGACGTCAGGGACGCTGCCCCGGAAGCGCTCGCGTCTTTCCCCGTCTTTGTTTTATCGCTTCCGGGTGGCGGGTGTCGCCCTTTCCGGTCTGGGCTGGCGGCGAGGTAGGAGGCGAGGGGCGGCCGGGCTGGCGGGGCGCGAGCCGGGGCTGGGGGCTGCAGGCCGCGGCGGCTGTTGAGACACCGGCAGGGAGGGTGGGCCGCGGCGCCGGGTTCCCGGCCCCTTTTCCGGCCCCCGGGGGGCAGTGGGGCGGGCTGGGCTCGGGCCCCTTCTGCCCCCCTGGGCCGGCCTCGGTTCTCCCGCCTTGGCCCAGGCGCCGGGCCGGCCATCAGCGGAGGAAGCCCCGGTTCTTCTCCCTTGGGCCGGGGGGAGGGGGGGAGCTTGTCTCCCCGTCCCGATCCCAGCCACGTGCGGGGGGCGGCCAGGCTTTTCCTGCGGTGCGCGGGGCCGGGTTTGGGCCCGCTAGTCCCCGGTTTGGGTTTGGGGTTTAACGGCTCCAGTCCCAGTTACATCCGAGAATCAGTCCCGGTGCATGAGGGTGACGTTTGGGACCGCGCCGATCACCTAGCCCAGGACGAAGCACACGAGGGTTGAGGGCGAAGCATTTGTCTTGGGGCCCTGGTGGTTAGATCGGGCAAATAGGCCTGCTTGTCTCTAGGACACGCTGCAAAACCTTCCCTTTCGAAATGGCCTTTCCACCATAAGAATCACACCACGCTGACATGCCCTTAGACTCCGAAATCCATCCCCACAAAAACTAGCAAAATCCTCAAAAAACAAAGACTTGACCACAAGCAGAGTTGTGTGTGTTGGAAAAAGGGAGAAATGCCGGAGACTCCATTAAGCTCACAAGGGACTTTGTTATTGCTATCGGTTTTATGCGGAAGGCACAGAGATACTACAGGATAAAATTTAAGACGGATAGACTGAGGTGTGCTTAAGCTGAGCAGGACAACTCTCGGTGGGCTGGCCTGTTAGAACGTGTATCTGAGAACTTGGTTAGTAGGGTATGACCCTGTGATTTATGTCCCCTTAGGTATCTCCTCTTGCACATCCCTGTGTGGTAACACATAGAAAAATAAGATGCAGAACGACGCTGGGGAATTTGTGGACCTGTATGTGCCTCGTAAATGGTGAGTTCCTTTCCTTGGTGTGCTTGGTGCTATTATATAGGGGCATGGGTCTTTCCTGGCTGACTCAGATGGTCAGTCTTGTGCAGCCTCCTGCATCCAACAGTGTCAGTATCCCCATAATAAACCTCACTGGTATGTGATGGTGTGTGAAAGGCAGTTCCTGTGTGAGGATCAGTTTATGCCCTGAAGCATGAAACTTGGTAACCAAAGCACCAGTTCACTATATTCTATGATGGGATTAATTTAGTTGAATTACTACTTCCTCTTAGATTCCAAGGCCAGAAAGGACCATTGCGATCATCTAATCTGACCTGGGTAACACAGGCCATAAAACTTCTCCAAAATAATTCCTTTATTGAACTAGATCTTTTAGAAAAACACCCACTCTTGACTTAAAACTTGTCACTGATGGAGATTTCACCATGACAATTGATAAAGTGTTCCAGTGGTTAGTTACCTTCACCATTAAGAGAAAAAAACACAACTTTCACAAAAGCACATAGCATTAGCAAGTGGCCAGATTGGTGTTGGGAGTCATTTTGTTCCGACCTTCTTCAAGGGGGAACAAAAACTTATAAAATGAACTGCTCATTTGTGAGTATGTGTTTATTTCCTGCAGGAGCAGTTTCGTGAGCTCCTTCTGGGTTCTTAGGAGTTTTTACAATGAACTCATGATTACTCACTGCATCTGGATTCACAATGTTTAGTCTAAAAGTCGCAGTCCTGGGATTAAGATAGGCAAAGAATTAAATAGACATACCAGGAGGTTTTTTTATAAGAAATTCAGATAAACCTGGTAAACCCCTTAAATAAACTATGTGAAGTGCAGGCAAAAATAATTTTGTGTGAGGGTGCTATTGGAAGGGCCAGTTGATTCTACTCAATCACTACCACTGCTCTGTTACTAAATAAGTAGCATTCCTCTCAGACATAGTAGGTAGCTACATTCCAGTTTCTTATAGTTGCTTTCCAGAGCAGATAGGAATGCATATTTCCGGTGTGAGTTATCTTCATTTACGTGCAGTGAACATAGTCTAAAAATAATGAAATAGGCCAACATTAAGATTATTTACTGCCATAGCTAAGTGTAATACTGCCAAATAAGAGCCAGGTTTAAATCTGGTATCAGGCCTACTTTTAACTGTATGGTCATTGAGCTCTCTGATGCCTTGACTATCACCATCAAACTGCTAGCCCAGCTGTATTCATACTGTGGGTAGGCCTTTAATAGGCTTTGTTCGGTTAGTATAATACCCTCCTTGTATGCTTCTTATTTTAAATTCATATTACCTCTTTCCTCAGCTCTGCTAGCAACCGAATAATCGGTGCTAAGGACCATGCTTCCATTCAAATGAATATTTCTGAGGTAAGTATAACTCATGACAGATGTAGATTTAATTAGAGAGTTGTAACTATTTGTGAAGTTTAGAACCTTCAGTTTCACTAACGTTTATGAAGTGCTCAATATGTCAGCGTGAATGTTGTATTACATCTCTAAATAAGTCTAATACCATCTCAATAGCATTGGATGTAATTTATCTTGGCAGCTTGCTTTGGCAAATCTGCCTTTGTTGTGCTATGTACAGGATTTGTAATTTTTTAATATTCATGGAGGGAATGTGGCTTAGGAGTTAAGGTATGGGACTGATAATTGGAAGTCTTGCAATTTTGTCTCTGCAATTTGCTTACTGTGTGGATTTGGGCAAATTACTTCATCTTTTTTACATCACCATAATATGCACATTTTTAAAGTGATTTTATTTCCCTTTTAATGTTAAGAAAAATTCTCCTGCTTACCATATTTCATTATTCAAGGATTGGGGATCAGCAGAAATGAAAAACAAATCCTTGTGCTATTTTACGGGTCGCTGGAGGGTTTAATCTTACACTGCTCAATGTTCTCTTTCTAGGAAACTTCCCTACAACTTGAAAAAGTGAGATCATTTGTGTCCTTTTTCTTGTGCATTTAGCTGCCTGCAGAACAAGACTGCTTCTTCCAAATTTCGATACAGTCCTAAATCCAGACAAGTGCGCTTGTCATTAAGGCAGCTAAATCCACAAACTTTTAAATTGGACATGTACTTGTGTCCCAAAAGAGACTTTGACTTTATCTTCTACCCAGGCCTTTGTTAATACACCAGTTTGTTACTGGTTAATTGTATTCCTGTTATGTTGTCTGATCCTAAATCCATCAGACTCCATGGTCCTTTTATGTATGTGGAGAAACTAATCTGTCATTTTTAATGTGGACATTTGGCTTAGGTTTTGTGATTCATGATATTCTGACCGTAGGACCCATTTCTCTGCAAACAATTTACCTTTTGACGCCTCTTGTTTGCAAACTTGATATTTTTTAGAGGGTAAAGTATTACAAGAATTGTGTGTTTACCAACATGTCTACTTACTCAAAATGATCTAATTATAATTGTAGGTTGACAAGGTCACAGGCAGAGTCAATGGCCAGTTCAAAACTTATGCCATTTGTGGAGCAATTCGTAGGATGGTAAGAATGTTTTCTTGAAAATTAGGAAATGTGTTTACTCCATCTTAGATTGGTTGGACTGTTTATCCCCATGTGATGCATGTTTGGCCTTTGTGAAAAGTTTGTGATCTCAGTCCAGCTCCCAGTGGACTAGTGTGTCTATCACAAAAACCATACCTCTCCTCTGGCACACTATTTGGCAGACTCAGTAGTAAAGGGAACAAAGACAGTGGACCCCATCCAACTTCTCTTTAAATGGAAAAACTCTCCTGACTTTAGTGGGAGTTTGTACAGGGCCAGTCCATCATAGAAACACTGCTATTCTTTATCCACAAGTTGTTCTTCCTCCAGAACATATCTGAGGCACACTGTCAGAGGAATGTAAGGATGTTAGTATTGTTGCTTCCTGTGCTACTCTACATGCTCACTGGATAGAGGATTTCTGTTTCTAAAGTTCTCAATCCAGTACCTTTCATGAGACCTTAATCAGTTTTAAATGTAAAACAAAAAGCTAGCTTGTATTCATTCTGTTTAGATTTGAGATGTGAATTTCATGAACAAATTCCATTACCAAATCAACTTCTCCACTTATTTATTCTCATTTCTTTTCTGGTTAAAACACGTATAATTGAATTGTCCAAAAATCTGCAGTAATGAAATCAGTAAAAGAAATAGCTGAAGATTTATTTTTTGTGTGTGTGGCAACCAGTATACCGAGTGACCAGTTTCTAGAGCAGTGTTGGATCTGTGGTGTTCGTAAGCAACACAAAAATCCAGCTTTTAAGATTTCTTTAAACCAACTCAGTGTGGTGCTTTTTCTGCACTTTCATCAGGGTGCTGTGTCTGTGTAATAACAAGATATATCATTGAGCATCAAGTGACATAACGTATGAAGTTAAAAACACTTTCTAGTACTGCAAGATGGCCAAGAATTTGATGAATACTTTTGGAAAAGCTAATTCGCACAAATAGCATTCTATCAACAGATTTATATACATCTCTAAGCCGTTGATGCTTCCAGAAATGTCTTTAGGTAGCTGAGCACCTCACATCTCTCATTTTACATTTAAAAATGAGAAACCAGGGATTACAGACTGGGTTTCAGCACTCCATTTTTTTCTATTTAAGGGTGAATCTGATGATTCTATTCTGCGTCTGGCAAAAAATGATGGGATTGTTTCCAAGTAAGTATGTTTATCTCATCTTTGCAAAGGTTATCAATGTGATTTCCTTTCCAGGTTCCAGAGTTTTAGGTCTTGATGAAAACATGTATTGTGGATTTACAGGCTGTTTATGAAGTTTTACAAAAATATTTATTAAAGCTGCTGAAACAGATTATGACTTTGTAACGATTTTGTTTGGTTTTCTTTTCCAGGAATTTCTAACTGAAGATGCTCTCTGATATGGAACATTTTGTTGTAAAATAAACAGCTTGAACATATTTGATGTGCAGTGTTTTATTTTAGTTCAGAACCATAAATGCCAGTGGGTTTTAAAGTTCTCTAAATATCTTCAGATGTTTGTGCAGGAAAGTTACAGAACTGACTAATTCTGAGGACCTAGAGATGAAACCTTTTGATATCCCAGTATATAGAACTATGCCTCGTTTGAAAACCTGGGTCTGCATTTTTGTTAACTTAAAACTTTCTCATCCACATTTAGTATATGTTGCAAATTTAGCTCTTTGTATTACCCTTGCTTTAATTCTCTACAGCATAGATCAAGAGTTGAATGTTTTGCAGGTATAGGAATCTGGAAACACTTAGAAATTGTTTGATTCTGCCTGTTCCGTTAAAATGTGTTTGAGAAGGAAAGCTTACATAGGATATGCCCTTGTGGGTTAATTTGACTGAGACTATTAAAGTATAGGCTCAGCTTTCTTCTGCTAATATCAGTGCCGTATGTGTTTCTGCCATCGATGCACTCATGCTCTTGGCTCGTCTATTGAAAGCTTATCGTGTGTCATTATAGGAAATGCTTACATTTTCTTAACATGCTTTACCCATATTAATTACTCTGCAAGAGACAAAATATTCAGGAAAACTTCACTTTTCATATGACCTCAGATGGTAAAAAGTAGGGCATTATGCTGTCTGAGAAACTCATTTAAAATATCTAAACAATATTTTAATACATCGCTTACGGGTCCTTTAATGGCCTATTAAACTTTTTACCTGCTGACATGTTATTTTTAGCTATCTCACTACCAGAGCCCATAGGGAGTCAGCCAGTTGGAATGAGAATACACATGCTGACACTGCCTCTGTTATCTGTCAGTTCCCTGTCTCTGGCTAATATCCACCACATCGCACTTTTGACCTGAAGCTCACAGCTGTTCTTGCCTTTAGGTTTTGAAAGAATTGTTTCCAAGTTTTATCTGTCCTACTTCAGGTGTTTTATTTCAATGGTAAATGGCTGGAGAGCATGCAAACTCAATACTCAGTTGATGAAATGGGCTTTGTGAAGGGAGATTGGCTGGCTGAGGTTCAGACTGTACAAATCTCCGATGGATATAGAAGCAGACTTTGCAGTTTGGGTCCAAGCTAGAGGGGTGAGGTATTAGGCTACAAGCAAAACCCTACTTCCAGTCTAGTTTCTAATGTTATTCTGCAAATCTGAAATTGTAGAAATACAGCAAAACCGCTTTATACACTAAGATAAATGCAGTTTTACACGATAGCCATGGTTCTCAGGTGTCTGAAGTTGCTCCAGCCTCCTGTACCTTAATGCACTGCACTTTTTAATTATTAAATACAACTTTACTTTCTCCTACTGATTCAGAAAATCTTAATTTTTAAGATCTGGGGAATAAGGCCTTGGTATGGTATTTATCTGTGAAGTGCTATTGTCACACAGGATGGTAAAGAAATGAACTCCCAAACAGAAAGTAAATCCATCTAGATTCTGGCCCTACTCGCTAGTATCTGTAATGCTAGTATCAAAATAGTAGCCAATACTTTTGTCAGTGTTCCTAAAAAAGCAAGTTTCATACCCTGCCTTGTACAACATGAGCCCTCACAGTGAATAAACTACATCAGTTACTCAACCCCAAGAAGGGGCGGTGGGGGGTTATGAAAAGCAATCAAGGAGTTGAGGCATGGAAAATTTGATTAGCTTCTAAAGGAAAGAAAATCTTGCTCCCCCATTACTTGCACACCCTTCCCCTTCAGGATCCATATTCAGTCAGTCCCATGAAACATACAGATAAATTAGATTATCATTGAAACCTTTTAAATGTAAGGGGTTCATACAAAATGTTGACTTCAGCAACCTGTCAAGTTTGAGAAACACTGAACTATACCAAGCTAGATGGTTACTACAAAAGTAGCCACTGAAAGGAATGAAGGATGTGGATAAACTAGGAAGGGGGCGGGATAATGGGGATTAAAAGTGGCCTACTTCCTTTCAAATACCACATGTCTCAAATCTCGAGCTAGAGTGCTGGGAACAGGGTTAGAAGGTGAATTGAGCCAAGGAATCTGTGTGTGGCTTGGGTAATTCGATAGCTGAAGAATATCCACCTAAAGTGAATATCAAATGTACTGAAAAATCTGATCTCTGGACTCTGGTTTACTTTGGCTATAACCCCATAGGAAGCTATAAGCACAAAAGCTGGTGTAGCAGTTGAATATCTCTTTACCGGCGAGGCTTGTCCCTTGCAACAAGAAAAAGAAATTAACTTGCAGAAGGGGATCAGAAAGAAATAGCTATACCAACATTTGCAGATGTCCTCTTATATTACTGAGTGGAAGGTTTAAAATCCCATGGACAAAATTTCTCTCAACTTTCAATCTGGTGTTGCATAACAATAATCATATTACTGTAGGTCAGTTACAACAATGAGAAGTGCTATACAGAAGTTGTTTGCCATCCGTTCTTTGATGGTTGGTATTGCAATAATTTCCCCTGTTGTCATATTTGGCATTATAGGTGTTTTTTTAATCCATTGTTTGCCATCTTCTACCAATGTAGTGTGTGTAAGTGGAGACATTAACTTCATTATTATTTCAGGTTCCATTAAGGCTCCTGTTGTCCTGAGTATATTTCCAGAAATTAAGGTGGAACACGTCCAGATCCTACGTGGGTCACCTCCTGTTTTGTGCATTTCCCAGTATAGTTAGATTTCGATGTATTTTTTATAGCGTGTGGGATTTTTAAGTGTTTCCTTTAGACTTGCGCCCTTTGTGCTTCAGAATGTTGATTCCACACACCATGCCATTCAAAACTATATGTTTGCAGTTTTCCCAGGTTTTATAAGCAGCTCTCTAGGGGTGTTCTGCTGTTTACATTTAGTATCTAGCTGTATATTGAGACTGCTTGTGTGTTTGTAGATTGCTGAGGATTCATGTGGGTGTGGGAAACTGAAGCCTAGGACTCTTCTCAGGCAATCTGGAGAAAGCAACTTGTCTCGTTATTTTGTTTGTAAAGGATTGTCTTTATTGGCAGAATATACGGGATATCTTGCTCCTCATCTGTATTTTTTAGAAAGCCTGAAATGGCATGGGGTTTTTTTTTATGTAGGATACTTTTTTACTTGCATTTATAATAGCGGTCAGAGACTCCAATTGAACTGGGGGACTCGTACTAAGTAAGGTAAAGCAGATTGTTTAGTTACCGGACCCTAATGATATACTGTATATTCAATATGATCTTTGAACTCACTAAAATGTGATAGGATCCCCAGAATATGCTATTGCATGGATGTATGAAAGTACACAGCATGAACCTTGAGCTCAAATAGTCTTTCATCTCACATATTTTTTTAAGATACTCCAGCAGTCAAATTTCAGAAATCACTCTTCAGAAAGACAAATAGTCTCTGAAGCAAAGATGTAGTCTTGGCCCATTCCAGTCTTCATTAACAACTTTCTTTTGTACCGAATAAGAGCGAGATAAATTTTAATCCCCTGAGAATCTCTCATGTTTACTGGGATCTCCTAAATTAGCTACTCCTGGCTTGGCATTAGGATGAAAGTTAGAACAGCATCAGGAAATGTTTAGAGATGATAAATGTCTAGTGTACCAAAGAGTCCAAATCTTACTTAGTTGTCTCTAGTCTGCTAAGGTAGTCAGCCACATGGATTTCTGTGGGACCCCCCCGCCCCCAAGAAAATGAACTGGACACATAAAAGCCCAAGACAGACTTGAGGTCTCCTATATGTCATCTTTTGAAAGCAGATAAAAATATTTTAATTAATCTATAAGATCCCAGGAATGTCACTCTGTATCAAAGCCTAAAATGTCCATACAGCCAGTGTGAAGCCATGGAAGCAGCTACAAGCATGTTCAAAATATCACCATATTAATTCATTGCTGGGTTTCATGGTCTGTTACTGTCCAATTTTGAAGTTCTCAGTCATTTTAGCTTTACGAATTACACGTGTATGGTGTGCAACTACAGCAAGGCATGTATCTATGCCATGCCAGGAGTCCTAGACTATTGTGATATCATAGGTAACTCAGCCAATCGCCATCCTAACTCTACAGATAGTTTGCATGCAACAATTTCATTGGTCTTATAAGGGCAACTGCACAAATGGTGGAATGCTTGGCCCAGCTGCCACCTGCACAAATCTCCCAACACAACCCCCCTAGACACAAACCATCACAATCAGCATACACAATCCCAGCCCCTCATTACAGCACACACCCCTCATTTGCCACCTGCACAACTCTCCCAGCGCAACAGAACCCAGAAACAGCACAGCTAGCATGCACAATAACCCCAAGCGCACACAGCCCCTCACGACACCACACCCCCCTCATTTGCCACCCATACAACTCAACACAAATCTTCCAGGATTGTCCTCACCTTGAAGTAGGGTTGCCAACCCTCCAGGATTATTTTTAATTAAAGATTATGTCATGGGATGAAACCTCCAGGAATACATGCAACCAAAATTGGCAACCCTATCTTGAAACCTATCACGTCTGAGTCAGTGCAAAGTGATGGAAACAGCTAGGAGCATGGCTGAGAGCCCTTTTTGTTTCAAATATCCCCAACTTCAATCAGTGCTGGGCCCTCAGGGAACCAGACAGAGTCCAAAAGTTCTGTGGTGGTTGGAATATGACAGCTGACCAGAGGTGGGACTAGCGGCTAGATGGGGTAACAATGAGGTGGCTTTGCCCTGAGTGGGGGTTGAGGGGGCAGCTCTGTGCATAAGCTTTGGGGAACATGTACAAACAGCAACGTTGCTCACTGCAACAGACTACTGGAAACAAGCCCCATTGTCGTCTGCTTTATACACATGGCTTTGTGAATTGTACATGTGAGAGCATGGGCTCTCCGCTATCTGTATTAATTGAAATGTGTGCTTTCTAATATGTCCTTTCCTCTCTTAATATCAGAGATTACTAAAACTGACATTTCTTGGAATTTATTCTCCACTACTTATGCTGTTTGCTGGTTTCTGTATGTTGCATTTCCTCAGCCCCCATGATGAAACCAGACAAATCATTTTCACTTTTGTTTCTAATCAGAACCAGGAAGTGAAACTTACAACACTAGCACAACTCTGCAACTAGGACAGAGAGATGTTTAAATCCGAACCTCATTCGCTAACAAGCTTTTCATTTGGGGACAACGTTGGTTAGTATCAGGTTTTGTAAAATTTTATTCTGCAGAACCATAATATGGGGCCTTAAGTACTTGACAGCGTCCCTTTAGAGAGACATCTTAAGGCACTTTCTAGTATCAGTATAGAGTAAAATGCCCTCTGTTGTCTTGTGACAAGAATAGTTCAGATCCCACAGAGCCATGAAAGGGAATGAACTGTACTTGTACTGTACAAGATGGACAGTGTTGCCCTTACATGGTTACATTGCACCAAGTTGTGAAATTCTTTGCTGTTACTTACAAGGACTTGGCAGTGGCATCCTAAAGACATCTGCGTTAACTGAGGCTACTTCAGGATCTGTGGCCAAAATGTTTCTGCCTGGGCAGAGGGTAGCTGCTCACTTTTTAACACACCTCGTTCCTTGCTAGGAGCTTGTTACTCTCCCAGTTTGTGACAGTGTGATTTGTGTGGAAGAGCTGCTGGGAGGATCATGGCCATAAATGTCCTGTGGTCAGAGGGACAGATTCAGGAGGATACTGCGGTTTTAGTAGCTGCAGCTGAGTTAGGGTTGGGGGAGGAAGGCGTAGAAAGGGACACAACTCTGGGGTACGGAGCAGAGGTGCAGAAATATGGCAGTGGCTGTTCTGTTGGCATTTCTGGCCCAGCTGAAAGCAGGACGTAGCAGGAATCTCAGGAGGGAGGGTGTTTTTGTGGCACTTCCAATAGTCTCAGGAGGTTGGGATAGTTCGGGAAGCTTCTGAGTGCATGTTGAGGCCCACAGCTGCTACAGTGGAGATGGGAGTCATTGGCTATCTAGGTAGGTATTTGAACCAAACCATTGAGCTTGGCCTGGCAGTGGTTTTTGTTTTTCTTTCTGCCAGCTGGGAAAGCTGCCTGTCCCATGTGTGTAATTCTCAGCAGCGTTAATCCCAGCACACCAAGGGGAGAACATTCCCAGTTCATGCCACCCAGACGTGAAGGATGCCCAAGTTAGGGGATTCAGTGAATCCGCTAGTGATGGAAACAGCTTGCCTTTTAGCATCCCAGGGAGATCAGGCGACCCACTTCCATGTAGGACTAATCAGCCAAGAGTAAACAATGGCAAACCAATTACACACCGTTTCCTGCTAGGAAGTAAACTATTGTTTAATAGCAGGCAGGAGTTCCCCCTGCCTAAATCCCCAAGCGGAACTATAAGCACTGAGCTGAATAAGAGGGCTATTATCAAGATCAACGGGAGGTTTTTACACATATTGGAAAGAAATGGCAATTTTTAATCACTGTGGCATCCGATGATCGTGGCTATTAGGAAATCAAGCAAATGTGAAGAGACTTGAGTTATAACTGATTATTATTTTCCAGGGCACACGGTAGCACTCTAGTCTTTCTGGACATTTTGTTCTGATGCCTTATTTCTTTGGCTTCAAGTTTAAAGGCACTTTTCTGCTTCTTCCACGATAATTTGGAGGCCTGAGTTTGGACTGTGAATTGTGATTGTGCGCTCTCTGTGTTTGTAGCTGGATATCCAGGGTATAGGTATATTGTTGGTGGAGACTAGGGGAAGAAAGAAGGGTTTTTCACAGGCTTTGTCTACACTAGCCCTTTTTTTGCAAATCCCCCAGCAGTGGTGGCAACATCTGGGAGCTTTAATGTAGACAGGACTCCACTGATTTTTACCCTCTAACTCTGCTCAAGAGGTGTGTGTGACATGGTGGTAAAAATACCTGTTGCCACCTGTGCCTTGTCTACACTAGCACTTCTACCGCTGCTAGCACTTGTGGGAGATTCTAATAATATTACCCATCTCATCTAGTGCTTTTCATCAGTAGATCTTAAAGGGATTTACAAAGGAGGTGAATATCATTATCTCCATTTGTAAAATGGGGAAACTGAGGCGCACAGGTGCGGTGACATGCTCAAGGTCACCCAGCAGGCTAGTAGCAGAGTCAGGGCTAGAAGCCAGGTCTCCTGAGTCCACTGCCTCCCCTTTAAGACAAGTTTTAGGGAAAATGCTGGTGTAGACTAGGTGTAAGAATGCAGGGTGTAGATCTGAGACTGTCATCTGAGTAGAGAGAAAAGTGGGTTGTAACCCACTGGAGGATTAAAAAAAAGTCACACTTTTCATCTTGCAATCTTGATGTGTTGATCAGAAGCTGAGAGCTGAAACGTGCCAGATTCTGTGAAACAGAGGCTGCTCCCTGTATAAGGGCCTGATCCTCCACTCATTGAAATCAATGGGAGTCTTTCCACCAGCTGCAATGGGCATTGGATCAAGCCCTAGAAGGGGAGCCCTGGTTTTGTTTTATCTCCCAAACCTTCTCAGTAGGGGAAACTGTTACTGATGTTGTGTGCTAGGGCTGCACTAACAGGTACTTTCAGGATCTCCTTTGCCATATCTGTATTGGCTGTAAAGTTGTATCTTTTCTGTGAAATTTCACAATACAGCAAACTAGGTTTCAGTGTAAAAAAACCAAAACACGATCTGAGCACGACTCCCATTAGAAAACATGGCGGTTGGCACTGTGACAGTGTACCCCATAAGGCTTTATGGGGAGGGGGTGCTTATAA
>NW_020664481.1:7927717-7933692 GCF_002925995.2 Terrapene triunguis
TCGGGTGGCAGCTCCCAAGGGGGTTTCTGTGATCCAACCCGTCACAGGCACGTTCAGTGAGCAACAGTGTCTATTGCCACTCAATCGGCATTGAGCAAAACCAGTGAGAATTTGCAGGCTTTGCATAAAATCTGTTAATATTTAGCACAGCTCTTCGCTTGTGGAGCTTGACAGCCCTGAATCTTTCTTAAACTGGGAAATGTGATATTTTATGCTGCGAGAAAAGGGATTCGTGTCTTTATCATTTAATAAAAAGCGCTTTTAAAAATAAATCCAGCCGCTCCCTTGAGAGTTGCAGCAAATCATTCTCCTCCTCCGTCTCTGCTCCCTTCGCAGTCTTCCCCGATTCACTCCTGGGTAAGGGCAAGCAAAAGTGGTGCATTTAGTTCTCAGGGAGGCTGATACACATGACTCCATTCTGACTAATGGGACCCAAGCACGTGACTAACTCCCTGAGCATTTGTGGGAGAATAGGCGCATTTGTGCTGGATTACTCAGCCCTGCCCAGCAGCCAGATCTGACTGTACGGCCCCAGAGATCCTTTGTGTTGATGAACAGACCGTAAAAAAGCTGACGCTGCAGTTATCTTCACTGTCTTCCGATGGGTCATTTCCCCTCTCACTTTGTTGTACCTGCTCTCCAAAATGTTAGAAATCCACCATGATAAGAGCAGGGGAAACCTCATGCTTTGACTTGTTTCTACCTGGGCCACCCCAAGCACTTCAGAGAATCTGAAATCCCATGCTCCCCTCCTGAAAGGGAGCCTGACCCAGCATGTGCCTCGTGACGCCCCCAGCAAGAGGCGGCTGGGGTGGCTGACTGCTGATGGATCTTGGAAACAAGGCTGTTGAGGGAGTTCTACAACCTTGGCAGCATCTTGGGACAGGGGTGGGTTTGGATGGATGAGCCAGTCCCCTGTTCATTTCATATGGGGATTAATTCCCCACCCCCAACACAAAAGGAAGCTGAGTTCACTAGCCTCTACTTGGCTCACAGTGTAGGGAATGACCTGCAATGAGGGAGATGGACTAGTGTTCCCCCCAGTTAGGTCATCTGCTCTGTAATTTCTGTGCAAACAATACTGGCATATCTATATTAAGTCCAAAAAACCCTAATATTTTCGGTCTGGACTTGGTGAAAGGTGGGAATGGCAATGATTGACTATATTCCCCAAAGATGCACCTAGCGCAGAGTCCTGCTCAGTAATGGAGAGGGTGATCCACTTTCCAGTAGCAGCGTTGCCCCTTTGGAGTTTCCAGTTCTTCTCTTCCCAAATGCATTCAGCTTTGCATTATTCACCTTGGCCACCGAGTGGTCCCAGAGAACTGTCGGCTGCTGGAGAGGTGTGCTTGGGTATGTCCGTGATGTCTTGGCAGTCACCGCAATGTGATCTTGGCTATGGCAGGGCCTGGCTTATCCTGATTTAGGCTACGTTGCTTGGCACCATTGTTGCGGTGTTTTGATTCCTGTCCGCAGAGACCTGTGCACTACTTTCCCAATAGTTGGTATGGGCAACAAGCCCTAGCTGAAAGGGTTAATCCTCAGTTCTGAACAGTCAGTTGGAAGTGACTTGCAATATGCCATCACTATCATGTCTCAATACACAGACAATGCAATTGGAAACCTTTAATTTAAAGCATTGCTGATAAACTGATACGTAGAACTCTTTTTGTACATGCTAATGTAAAATCTTCCAACAGTATCGCTTAACTGAATGCATTTTGTTTGTTCCATTGTCCAGCCTTCATCTAGTTTGATGGCTGACTTCTTTAAAAGGTGCTGTCGCTTTCTCCTGATTAAAGAGCTGTCCCTTGGCATGCTGGCCCTTTAAATAAATTTCACCGCCATCCTGAAGAGGCAGGGAACTGAACTGGCCTGGCCACTTCATTGTGACTCCCTGTGCTGAAGTTTCCCTTTCTGTAAAATCGGAGTTATATTTGCCTCCTTTGAAAAGCACTTTGAGATCTGTGGTCAGAAAGCTCTATATAAGAGAGAGCTGCTGTTGTTTAGATTATTACCTGGACAAGAAATGGATTGATAGTCACAATCTGGGATGAATCTGATTCTTCTGTAACTGTCATGAAGTCAGTGGAGTTGCACCAGGCATGGCCAGGGTCCTGAGTCACTTGTTTAGCCATTTATATTCTGCGCCTTTGTATCGACTGAACTGTAAATAATTCATTATATGCCCATCAGGATGTTACTGGCGATTACACTATTTTTGAACTGCTGGACACATGCGTAAAATAATCTGTGTAGTTTTTTTCCCTTCTTGCAGAGATTTTTTTGCTTGCTGAGACGGGATAGGCAATGAAAGAGAAACGAATGGTGTGTATATGGTCATATCAGAATTAATTGTGCTGGAAGGAACAACCCACTGGAATTGACAGGGCCTGTGTTTCTATGGGCAATATACAATTCACACAGCTGGAGGAAGTGCCTCTGATATTTTGAAAATCCTATGTGGAATTAATTGTACTAATGGGGAATATGCGCTTGCTCTATTTTCAATGCCTTTATTTCTTTGGCCTGGTCTACACGGGGGGGGGGTGTTCGATCTAAGTTATGCAACTTCAGCTACGTGAATAATGTAGCTGAAGTCGATGTACTTAGATCAACTTACCATGGTGTCTTCACCACGGTGAGTCGACTGCTGCCGCTCCCCCGTCGACTTTGCCTGCGCCTCTCACGGCGGTGGAGTACAGGAGTCGACGGGAGAGCGCTCGGGGGTCGATTTATCGCGTCTAGACTAGATGCGATAAATCGACCCCCGCTGGATCGATCGCTGCTCGCCGATCCGGCGGGTAGCGTGGACATACCCTTAGTTGATATTAAAATAGCTGGAACCCATGTTGGAAATCTGTGACTGACAACTAACCAAGCCCGAAGGAAAGGACTTGATATGATGTAACTTTAAGTATCTAGAGCACACAGTGGTGGCTACCTGGAGTGATTGCCTACACTGGTGCTACCACCTTTGCTACCACTGCTAGAGTGGCATCCTTGCTAGTGACGGCAGTGGGGGAGAAGGCTAATGTCTTATTCTTTGCTTGTTCCTTCCTAGCAGTAGCCCCTGCTAGGGAGTTACCAGTCCCTCTCAATTCAGTGAAGTTTTAAACATAAATTAACAAGATAACATTAGACCCTAATGATTCCCATCTCCACATGTTTACAAAACACTGTACCAAAGCCACCCCATAAACTATCCAGAAGCAAACAAAGCTGGGAACAGCCAGACCAACCCAAGTGAAATTCCAGCAAAGGGGGTGGTAACTGATTCTAACTGGAGATAAAACCTTTATTGGAGACCCTCATAAATCCCACCGGATTTAAACAGTGTCACGCCGCATCCATTTCTTCATCAGATGTAGCTTCGGAGTCCTTCAGGGAACCACAGCTGCTTGCTTGGATCAACGGCTTCCATTCCATTCCCAACAACTCAGGTTTGCAAAAGACAGCATTTCCTGCAGCGTTTGGCCGGGTGCTGACTCCAAGCTTTGCTGCTGCCTTTGTAAACAGTC
This sequence comes from Terrapene triunguis, assembly GCF_002925995.2. Classification (NCBI taxonomy): domain Eukaryota; kingdom Metazoa; phylum Chordata; order Testudines; family Emydidae; genus Terrapene; species Terrapene triunguis. The sequence continues at coordinate 7,931,239 of NW_020664481.1, forward strand.
GTGAAACGTTGTACTGACAAACAGACTCCCTGGCTACTGCTTGGCAGCACTTGGAGGAGGAAATAATCGATTTAATGAATAAAACAAAATGAATCCGATAAGTGAGCTGGCCAGAAAAATGGTGGTTGTTCCCCCAAGAAAAAATTTGCTTTTTTTTTTACTGAAAAATCAAAGATCATAATACATCAGCTGGAAACCACTGCTGTGGTGCCTGGTGGGAGCTGTAGAGCAGGTGCCTCATGCTCCCATTCTCTATAGGGTGGGCTTATGGGTCAAACTGCATCTCCCATGATGCATCATCGTCTCCCTCTCTGAGGGAAAGCAGTGCATCATCTGAGTCCCACATCCTATGTGCACCATGGGAGATGAAGTTCAGCTGCGGAGCCCAGCCCATAGCAGAGAATGGAGATATGAGGCAACTGAACTACAACTCCCATAAGGCACCACAAGGGCATAGACAAAAGGAAATATTCCTGGTTTAGGCTAAAATCTTACATTTCATGAACAAATGTTAATCAAGAACCCTATTATCTGTCAAAAAAACAGTGAGGGATGGGAAAGGCTAATTAAAGGACCTAGTCCACCTTCCCCCACCCTCTGCCCTTGGCCACTGCAGAATTGTTCTGCTCCCCAAACCCCACCATCTCTCTTCTTGTGCATTGTCCAGTATACGTTTACGTGGCCAAAGCAAAGTCGCTTCCATCGTTTCCTTTGGGAGGCTAATTCTGCACACACACATCATCTTGTTATGAAGCTTTCCCTGATATTCAAGCAAAATCTTCTGCTTAAAGTTTTCATCCCATGACTGTTACCCTTGTGTTAACCCCCTAAACAATTCCTCTCCCTCCCTGGTGTTTCCACTGTTTGGAAAGAGGGCAAACAGTAGCCAGCTTCTCTCAGCCAGGTGAAAGGGAAATGAATCTTCGTGGTTCTTGTATTGTGGTCAGCCGTCTGTTCCAGCAGCATGGTGTCTAGGCCAGGACATAGGAATGCCTGTGTGGGGACACTAAGCAACAGATAGTGTGTCAGGTTGCAAGCTAGAGAGATGGAGAATCACAACATGTGCCGTTGTCCAGCAGCCACAAGGAAGAACCTGCTTTGTATTTACAGAAGCTGACTTTTGTCTCCTCTCTTTTCCATTAGAGATACTGCTGTTCCCAGCCCAACAACTGGAGCAGGATGACAGGATGAGACCCTCTAAATCCTGACTTTCGGATGACCCCATAGAACAAGGGCCAGTTGATGGAATGACCCCATAAAATATGGCATTGGGAAAACACCATGTCACAGGCTGCTGGGATAATTGCACAGAACAGGATGCTGGGATTAACTCCGTAGGACATGACATTCCGGAGGAGCCCATAAAACGAGACCCTGGCCTCACCCCACAGAGAGGCTCATATCTAATCTTCCAATGTGATGTCAAGGGAGACTGCTCCTTTGGCACCGGACTACCAGGGGGCATTAGCCTCGTGACAGCCATGACGACCCTAAGTGACACCCATTCCCAACTTTCAGAAGTGTATCAGACTGTGTCCCTGGCTTCCTCGCTGGGGGAGCCAGTTTGCAATAGCTGTGGCAGGCAGGTAGCTTGCACTTTTTAAGACTGATTTGGAGAAGGGCTGTAAACAGCGACCCAATTATACAGCACAGCACACTTCCATGCTAACAGGAATGCTGCAGCACCAGCCAACTGTGCTATTGAAGAGAGGAAGGGTCCCGGGTTTCAGGATAGGTAGGGAGGGGCTGATGGGAACTGTGATGAAGGGGAAAGAATTATTGACCTGGAGGGGCGGGGTGGGGGGGGTGTTCAATGTTGTAAAACGCCCTGGCTCTTTGAAAGGAAGCAGCGGAGAGAAATGCTCTCAATGCTGAGATCGGGGTGAGTGGTGGGTCAGATAGCAACCCTCCTCACCAGCCTGGATTGAGCTGCTTCCATAAACACTGAGCCTGCGATCTTCCTTTCAAGTGATCCTGGAGTCGTGTAATCCAAAGTGCGCTGTGATATGCTGAGCTTCCTACACGGTATCAAAACACACTGTGGGAAGAGAAGAAGAGGGGACGCTCTATGGCTGGATATAGCCCTTTTTTGCAGCCAGAAAGGGGCAGGACAATAATAGTACACAAGAGCGGTGAGATTTGAAGAGATGTGGTCCAGTAGATGGGTAGAGGCTGGAGGCCTAGTCCCACTTGTGCTACTGACTTGCTGCATGTCCTTGGGCAAGTCAGTTAACCAACCTGTGCCTCGGCTTCTCTGTCTGTGACCTGAGGGATGATGCTCCACCTCTGTAGAAGTAGAAAAGCAGCAAAGATGGAAACATTCTTGCAGACTGGTTTCTGGAGTGGAGTGGGAGATGGCAGTAATGCGGGAGAGGGGATGATCAGTGGTGTTGGGAACAGCTGTAGGCTAAATTTCCAAGGAAGGGTACGCTGGGATCGGAGAGAGGAATTGTC
>NW_020664481.1:7933702-8083154 GCF_002925995.2 Terrapene triunguis
GAACCCCGTCAAGAAGGCAATTTTGAACATGGTTTGACTGTCACATCACAATCCATCTCCTCTGGGAACCAGTGATGATCGATTTGGAGGCTTGTAGGGACTGTGTAGCGGCGTCCTCTGAAACCTGTCTTATGAAAGCTTTAGATGTTTCCTACACCGGTAGAATATTTATACTCTGTGGCCCAGACTTTCAGAACAGTGTGCAAGCAATTATGCAAGCACCAATAGACGTGCACTTCCACCTGTAAGTTGTAAATGCGCACACAATCATAGTGAATGCGTATGAAACTTTGAACATCGGGGCCATCGTTTTTGTTAATCTGAGCTCTCCAGCAGTGGTAAATTTCAAAGAACAAATCTCAGACTTAATGCATGAACTAAACCAACGCAGAAGCCGAATCAGCGGCTCTGAACAGAGCGTTGGAATCCCTTGGGTAAGAACTCCCATTCAGGACAACTTCCTATGGAGGTTAGCTTTAAGGCTTAACAGCCGAGCTAGTCAGAAAATGTCCAGTGCAGTGAAATGTCACTGCAAAACAGGGAGACAACTTTTGTAAAACGATTATTGTTTTGGTTTGGTTTTTTCCAAGCAGCTCTAATTGGGCGTCTCTGTTAATAATGCAGAGAGCTCCTGAGGGACTGGCAGGCACAGACAGGAAGGAAAAGGAGTCGTTCGGAGTCATCACGCCACTTTTTAATCTCCTCTCCTTTGTTGGAAAAGTTGGTTTTGTTTAATTGGCCCTAATAAACCCTAGTCACAGGGGACCCTTCCCCAGGCATATTCTGCTGTGATAAATCACCCAGTACATGTGCCACAGCAGCAGTGGTGGAGAGAAGACCATTCCACAGCCTCCATGGGACCAGGAAATGTACTGGGGTCAGGAAGTGTTCCCTGTGATTAGGAATAGCACACAAAAGACCAGATTTCATGGTTCATGGAGGCGATCGGGGGAGAAATGGGACATACTTCAGCCCAAATAACACTGAACCCAAGCCTTTAGGTTTGCAAAAGTAACTCTGTTCCTCTATCTGCCTCCCATCCACCCCTGCAAATCTGTCTTCCCTTCTCTGCTGAGATTTATCTTGGAGTCTTCACAGGCGTGGCTATTTATGCTGGGCTGTTACCAAATGCCACAAGTTCCAGGCCTTTCGCTAGGTTAGGGGAGAGCAATGTGTTCTGGGGCCTGCCGCCCAGCCAGGGACCTGAAGTCATGCGATTTGAAAATGTCAAATCAGAGTCTGTTGGAGCTAGCACCGGCCGTGAGATTCCCACTGCTTGCTGGAGGTGAGACTGAGAAGGGGGTGTTTGATAGGGGGTCAGACCTCCTGTAAAATATGTTAGGGTGTTTACAGGTTACTGGCCAGTTCCCAGAAACCAACAGGGTCCATGAGGCATCCTGGGGCAGTGGATCTGTTGGTTCCCCGGGAGCAGAACTCCTGAAGGGTGGGTGGGTGAGTGGGCAGGAAGGAGTTCCTCCCTTGCCAGCTTTTCAAGGAAAAGAGCTGAGGTTTTAGGACGACTCATTTACGCTGGGCAGGGGCCTTAGTAGACATCAATGTAGGTACAATGTAAAGGAGGCGTGGCTGGACTTGGTAACAAGCAGAACGCAGGGCCTCGCCTGAGAGGCTCCTAGGAGCTTGAGGAGGAAGGTCGGTGATTTATGGGGAGCGTTCTGGCTACGATGTGTATTTTCATTTGTTTGGAGAGTGGGAATATGGTCTGTGTCTTGGATCTATGAGACTCTTCCGGATGTGAATCACTAGAGAACACGAATAGTGTAAATACACATCCTTGGGAATGGGTTTTTCTCTGACCCCCGATCTCTTGCCAGTTGGCTACTCAGCTGTGCTGACCCCATCCCTAGCTGTCCCTCAGAGCTGGCAGATTGGGAGCGAGGGGCGCTGGGGTCTCTTAGAGATCAAGAGAGAATTTGAAGGTGCGGTGGGTGGCTTTTGGTGACTGAGCAAATAGAAATGGAAGTGAAAGGATGAGAGGAAGATGGGAAGGGAGACTTTAAACCTTTGTGTGGTCTTCCAAGCTGTACCAAACATTCTGACATTCCCCCATTGCCAGCTGCCCACATGGCAGCACGGATTCCCTCCCCGCCGTGTAAACCCTGCGTAACAGGATCAAGAGCAAATAGCAACCAACAGCTGCATAAGAGTCAGGCCAGGGCCGAAGAGCGGAATCATTTTCATGAGTGTTGAGTGCTAGGGGACATAAAAGGCGTGTCTGCGCCGCAATAAAACACCAGCGGCTGGCCTGTGTTAGCTGGCTCAGGCTGTGGGGCTATAAAATTGCAGTGTAGACGGTTGGGGTCAGGCTGGAACCTGGGCTCTGAGACCCTGGAAGTGGGGAGGGTCCCAGAGCCTGGGGGCCCAGCCCAAGCCTGACCATCTACACTGCAATGTTATAGCCCCACAGCTTGAGTCAGCTGACATGGGCCAGCCATGGGTTGTTTATTGTCATGTAGACATGCCCTAAATGATTTGAGAAGCCAGTCCTGTGATGGTACGTCTGGGTACCGTAACCTCTTCTCCATCAACCCCTGTAATGGGTAAGCATTAACACCTGTCCCTTTAGTCACCAGAAATGTCTTTCATCTCAGCAGAGCTCAGTGTGCCAGGAGCTCCTTGTATAGACAAAGGCCCACGCTGTGGAGTTCAGGGGTGGATTTCAATCTGAATCCAAAATTCCCCAGCGCTGGGCAGTATTCAGACACCTAGTTCTGGTTCGAGGCCAAGATGGGGCTGTGGGGAGATTGGCTCTGGTGATCCAGCGTGGACCATTTCCAGCTGAAGGACTCTTTACTGGGTACTGTGTTAACAGCCAGCTAGCAGAGAGCTCCGTAATCCCCAGCACAGGAAGGGAAGTGCTGCTGAGGGGGATGGTATGGGGACTGGAGGGGGATGCCCAGCAGCCCAGGGGATGGTTGTGGAGTGGAGGCCAGGCAGTTTAGGAACTGGTGCAGAAGCTGAGAACTGGGCTGGGAAGCAGCCTCCTGCAGTAAGGTGATAGCCAGGAGTGGCCTGCAAATAGGGGGACCGTGTGGATTGGCCTGAAGGAGATGGGTGCTGGCCAAAGGGACTGGACTCTAGCCATGGAGCTGCATGCCGGCATGCTATGGCCTCTGGGGAAGGGGTGGCTTAGAGTGTTTATCCCCGGCCCTAGGCCTGAAAAGCCCCACCTTCATAGGGGTTGCCCATAAATTACATCACACACTTTAGGGTGATTTTCAAGTCCCACCTGCCCTGGTAACACTGAAACAAACATGCAGAATTAAGGACCCACCTACCCACCCCCTACTGCACTGTGTAATTTATGAACAGCCCCATGCCCCTGCCTGGGCCTGCCCATAGGTTGGGTTTCTCTCTTAGTTAGTATCTTTGAAGCCACCCTGCTGAGGGTAGTTGCACTGTTTGTTTCTAGCAGCCTGAGCACAGCAACGGTTAGTCAGTCATCCCACCCTGAGAGCGTTGATGGGACCCCGCTCGGAACTAGTGGGACAAGGGCCTAATGTATGGAGCACTCACAGCACAGCCTCTGAGTGTATGGCATGCCCAGCCCCATACCAGCCATGTAGGGCCTGGTGTCCCATAGCCCTCACAGCCTGTCCCTGCCGTGGGGTCGCTTACACTATCAACCCCTCAGATAGCACTATGGCACCTGCCCGGGACTCAGCCTAGACCCCAAAATCATGGGCTTTCCTATTGTTAGGGCCCTACCCAATTCACAGCCATGAAAAACACTCCATGGACCGTGAAATCTGTATAGTATAGGGTAAAAGCACACAAAAGACCAGATTTCACGGGGGAGACCAGCGTTTCTCAAATTGGGCATCCTGACCCAAAAGGGAGTTGTAGGGGGGAGTCGCAAGGTTATTTTAGGGGGGGTTACGATATTGCCACCCTTGCTTCTGTGCTGCCTTCAGAGCTGGGCGGCCAGAGAGCAGCGGCTGTTGGCTGGGCACCCAGCTCTGAAGACAGCGCCCCGCCAGCAGCAGCGCAGAAGTAAGATTGGCAGTACCATACCATGCCACCCTTATTTCTGCGTTGCTGCCTTCCGCCGGAGAGTGGCAGCTGCTGACTGAGGGCCCAGCTCTGCAGGCAGCAGCGCAGAAGTAAGGGTGGCAATACCATACCACGCCTTTCCCTACTTCTGCGCTGCTGCTGGTGGCGGCTCTGCCTTCAGAGCTGGGCTCCCAGCCAGCAGCCGCTGCTTTCCAGCTGCCCAGCTCTGAAGGCAGCACCGCTGCCAGCAGCAGTGCAGAAGTAAGGGTAGCAGTACCACAACCCCCGCTACAATAACCTTGTGATCTGCCCAGAACTTCTTTTTGGGGTCAAGACCCCTAAAGTTACAACACCATCAAATTTCAGGTTTAAATAGCTGAAATAATGTAATTCACGATTTTTTTAATCCTATGACTGTGAAATTGACCAAAATGGACCATGAATTTGGTAGGGCCCTACCCATTGTATCCAAATATCAATTCCCCCTCGTCCCCCACCCTCCAAGTCTTTGCCAGGCTAATCTTGCTTCTCATGTCTCAACAGAACAAAAGCACCTTAAAATGTCCCTCCCCACCCCAGCCATCCCCGCGCTCTTAAATCTAAAATAATTTGTACTTTTCTCTGATCCCTAAGGCCACAATGTAACAACTTGAAAGAAGATGATTGTAATCAGTAAAATCTAGGATTAAAAGAAACAGCCGGCTCTCCCTGAGGGGAGGGAAACAGAGAAAGGACGAGTGAATGAAGGAGAAACACTGTGTATGTCCTGGCCAGGAGCCAAAGGCCCTACGGCCAAATCGGGTTTAATTTTTGGTGTGAGAAACCACTAGAGTGAATCCGTAGTGAACAAAAGCTAATTCACAAGGCGGCTTAGGCTCAACTGATGAGCAAAGGAAGAGGGGGCAGCCTGCCAGTGGTGCCAATGCTCGTGATTTTATCACATATCTTGCGATATTTGGGATTTGTCTTTTTTTTTAAAGCCCCAGCTCCTGGAGCCCCGTGATTATATGAGACTCTCAGCTTCCATTTTTAAAAAGTAAGTTTCAAGTCCTCACGATTGTGGAGAAAAGCTTGAAAACATGACCAGAGTGCACCCTAAAGCTCAAAAACCAAAAGGTAAATAAAAAGGCTCCAGAGTTTTGGTTTTTAATCATGATTCTTAAGCCAATCTGATGACTTTTGGGGACTCGAGTCGTGATTTTTTTTAGCGCTTTGGGGTGGCAGTACTATAGATGAGAGAGCGGTCCTGCACCTCGGATGTCATTTTTGAAGGGGTCCTATGATAATATGAATATTGTGTTCACAGACATCCCAGCTGCAGTGTTCCCCTAGAGACCATGACACCCACCTAGGATTGCCAGAGCAGAGCACTCCCTTCCATCCCCAGGCTCACCAGGAATGCCCTGTAGGTGCTTACATAGACCAGGAGGGAACGAGATGATACAAAACCAGCTTTGGCACAAGGAGTGCTGTAGGCTAATTAAACAGCCGGCTGTTAGTGTATATTTATTGATGATTAGGATCCGTGTAATATGTTGCATTGTTATGGTCAGACATTTGGCTTAAACATTTCACAGCCTCGGTAATTAAGTATCTTTGGTACCAATGAAGGCATCCTTTGAGATACTTTTAAGTGGGATGAATCTGTTTTGTGCCTCCTGCAAGGGACATGAGCTCACTATTCCCACAGGGCTCGGTGGTGTATTTTCCCATGATATTAACTGATTTTGAGTGCGGTTGTGTGTTTTGGAATTCTGCCCCTGTGCTGATCTAGATCCCCATTGTAGGTTTTGGGATGCTGGTGATTCAGCCCACTCTGGGTTGCCTGAGGCCATTTGTAAAGCCAAGCCGAGGTTCCGAACCGGCTCCGCCGATAAATCCGATAAGACGATAAATCCTTTCTCTAAGTCTTGCCAAGAACTGGCCTGGGTCTGAGGAGCCATTGAGATGTTTTGATGCTGGTGGTCTAATAGAGATTTGACAAGATGGCCAACAAAATCATATCAAACTGTAAAGGTGAGTAAGCATCAGATAGCAAAACTGAGGTGCAGGGAGCTGCAGTGACGTGCCCAAGAACGCTGCTGGGTTCTGTCTCCTCTGCACTGGAAGCTTTCTGGGTTCAGAGTGTCTGGGACTGAGCCCCCTGTAAGTGCTTAACAAATAATAAAGGCCTCCAGGCTCCTAGTATAGTGTTTAATCTGCTGGACTCCGTACCCCTGCTGTCATGGGCATATATTAGAGCAGGCTGACAGAAGAAGGGTGGTTCATTGATTAGGGTACCAAAGTGTGACGCGGGAGACCCAGGTTCAATGCTCTTCTTTGCCACAGACATCTTGTGTTGCCTTGGGCAGCTCAGTTCTTGCTGTACCTCCATAGCCCATCTCTAAAATGGATCTAATAGCACTTCCCTTGTGTTTAAATCCACTAAAGGCTATGGGATATTACAGTAGTGTGGGCCATTTAAGGACTTTGGATATCTGCAGCTTTCCTTAACAGCTCACGGTATAAGAGGCTCAACATCATTGAAGTAAATAGAGCTGCTGCTTGGTGCCTTCACCAGGGAATTTGGCCTAGTACATGTGTCTGGAAGTTATGTACGCGGAGGGCCAAGTTATTCTCTCAGTTACGCTGGTCTGGTGCAACTCTAATTGGAAGTAAACGAGAGGCGAGTTTGGCCCTAATTCTAGCACAGTAAATGCAAACCGGGTGTGTGAATAATCTCGTCCACTTGCAGGGCTTCAGCTAAGGGGGTTGATTTGCTTCCTATCTATGATTGATTAAATGCTGTGTCAAAGGAGTAACCGGCTGCAGGGGGAGTGGAGAATAGTCTCTTTGCAGGAGGCTCTGCCTACAGCTACAGGACATGTGACTGGGGAATACTTTCCCTGTATTTGCACATGTAGGGATGCTTTCTTTTGGTCCCACTTTCATCCTGTCCTTGGATGCGGGACCTTGTGACACACATTTAAATTTTAAAAAGCCCCCTGTGCTCAGACTCCTGGAAACCCTGTTAGGATGAATGTTCTAGGCCAGGGGGTGGGGATAATTATATTTTGCGGTGTGACTGAAATATCTCCCACCACCTATTATTTGCAAGGCCCATGTCTGAAGGAGCTGGTGTCGAGGAGGGAAGAGACTGATTTGTGAGTAATGGGAGGTGCTTGGGTACTACGCAAATGAGGGCTGCATATATCCGGAGGAGGCCAGCTCTTTCCGTGACCCATAGTGGAGAGACCCACTGAGACTGGATAAAATAAGAGCTCCTTTTCCTCTGTATAAAACAAACAAAAAACCTTTGCCAAATGTTTAGACCTGAACTTATTCATATCAGGGTTTTTTTTCACTCTCCGTTTTCTTTCGTCTCTGATCTCCTAGGACCAGGCCCAGATCTGCTAAAATATTGCACGTAGAAGTTCTTGCAGGATTGCCGGCCCAGCTTTGCAGGATGAAGAGGTCTAGATAAGGACCCAAGAGTTTGGCTGCTTAGCCATCTGAGCTGTGGCTATCTTTATTGCTCACCCTCTAAAGCTATTTTCATTACTTAAAAAAAACCCTAACAGCAAAGCAATCTGGGGCAGTCTCATTCCAACTGCCAAAGCTTTTGAAGATTTACAGGGGCGATACTTCCATTGTCACATTCCAGTGCAGCATACCTCTCAAATCAGCAGTTTGGATAAAATAATATATCACGCTGAGTGCAGGTTTTATTTCACCTACGTCTGTAGACTCAGTGTGGCAGCAGCCATTAGGAATGAGTGATGCCAAAACTAGACAGATTCTGTGCTCTTAATTGTAGGGGTCATTTGCTCTGCTGATGACAGATAGAGGCTGCCGGAGTCCACCCACTTTATTCCCATTCACATGCCTGTGTGTTCATGCTGCTGTGACACACACTCAGCACAAAGGCAACTGGGAACATCCTGTTTGCAACATCTGTGATCATTTCAGTCCTGCCTTCTCAAAGACAACCCTGAGTTTTCTCTCTGTTTCAATACAAGTTACTGTCCTAGAGCTAATCTGGGATGAAGGTACCCCCAAGAATTCCTGTCCAGATCAGTCCAATCTGGGGGACACCATTTTCAAATATTTGAGATCGGGGTTCTCACACTCTTTCCAGTACAGGCCACATCTTACTTGAGAGATTGTTGCACAATGCACTATACCCGGGGCCGGCTCTAGCGCTTTTGCCGTCCCAGGCAAAAAAAAAACCGGCAGCCGGACTGCCGAAGCAAAAAAAAAAAGGCTGTGGGAGGCGGAGGCCGGTGCAGGAGGCGGGGAGTGACGCGTCCCGGGGAGCCCGGCGGCACAGTGAGCAGTGGGGATTGCTAGTTCGTGCCCCTGCAGGGCTCGGCTGGCCGCCCCAAAATTGGCCAGAATGCCGCCCCTTACGATATGCCGCCCCAGGCACGTGCTTTCTCGTCTGGTGCCGGAGCCGGCCCTGACTCTACCTCCCATTTGCAATGCTTGTAGGAAGTGCATATGCAGAAAAGCAACCGTATGGTACAGACTCTTACACAGCTTATTGCTCAAGTACAATTCCTCTGACCACTGAAACAGCTTGAAGGGATTATAGTGGCAACAATGATCTTTATTGCTTCATGGGCCTGATTCTGCACTTGCTTACACTAGTGTAAACCTGGAGGGACTGCACTGAAGCCGATGGACTTATACTGGTGTAAAAGCAGTGGCACTGAGAGGAAAAATCAGGTCCATTATTTCTAATGATTCTATTAAAGCATAATCAGGACAGTGGTGTTTATCTATTTCTTCATTGTTCTGCACGCATATGATGGGTCATTATTTGCTTGCTGGTTGTTTTGCTTTGTTAAATATGTTACTGTGTATAGCATCTGGCTTTTCCTGGTTTCCTCCATTCCTAGATATTGCCCTAATAATCCTATGTAAAGTCATTCTGGTAGCTGTCTGACTAATCGTCCCCATTCATAAATGTCTCATAATACCTAATCCTCGCCACCACTGCCAGCCGGGCAGATTCATTGTTGAAAAGATTAAACCAGGATCCTGTGGGGATAGAAACTCATTTTTAAACCTTGGGATAGAACGTCTCCAATGCTGGGAGGTAACCAGGATCCTCTAATGCAAGGCATGTTCTTTGGGTTTTAGCCTCTTATGCATGTTTATAACTGTTTGAAATAACAACTAACCCACTCAATAAAGTGTCTCATTCTTTATTACTGCAGTGACATTTATAAAATGACCAAACTCATCTGGGACACGCAGAGAACCAGGGTTTTTCCAAGACTCTAAAGGACTTTCTGTTAAAATAACTACTCTTTATTTAATCCCTGACCATATAATCCCTACTCAGGCAAAACTCCCACTGTCTGAGTAAGGACCTTTGAATAGGACCTATCCTTTGCCACATTGACAATCAGTAAACAAGGCAAGCTTTCTTTATTCACTGCCACTGGGTTAACATAATCCAACCCTATTAGTTAACACAAAGGATATGTGTGTAATGGAATTGTTTCCCATTTTGTGCTGTATTTGCATTAAAAGGATAAAATTAGGTTAAAAATTACAATTTTTTGCAAAAATCCTTGCCTATTCCTAGGAATACATAGAAAGTATTAAAATGGAAAGGTCTAAAAACCTAACTTCCTTTTCACTATTTATTCTGGAGATTTTGTTTGGATTGTGCTTCACTCCATTTGGAGAAGGAAAATAGACCAGTCAGTGTAATTTTCTGGTTCTCATGCCCTAACCAAAGGTTTTCTTGTCTGGACGGGGGAATGTTTAAATCCAGACAAGGGGGCAGATCCTCAGTTTTCCCCAGCTATCTCCATTGGAATAGTGGAGCTACACCCATTATACCAGCTGAGCCTGTGGCCCTCTGTTTAAAATGAAAAACTCCCAGGCTCTGAAAAGTTTATATAACAAAACCCAAATTAGCTGTTTTAAAAAAAATATAATTTCAGGTCTAAAACTTGATTGCAGAAGAGGAAGTGTCTTGTCTTAGTCATCAGTGTATCTGAGCAGGACAGAGCAAATGCCACAATGGCTCCCATTAGCTTGCTTGCTCTCAAAGGGATTAAGGAGAACTTGTGTTTTCTCAGCAGCTGATAGAACTTGGCACATGGTTCAGCCCTTCTCCGTTCCTATTCGTGTCACATACCTAAGGCATGAAGCTCAGGATGAGGTACTAACGTACACAATGATGTATTTATATATACAGTTCTTCAAGATGTTGACTCAATGGGTTTTTTCCCCCAGTTAATTTTCATCTGTGCCCTAATGTGATGTCTTCCCACGTGATGTCTCGTTACACTCTCCTGTCTCCTGGAGCCATCACAAAAACCCACGAGTACCAGGGAATCTGCTCTGTCCTGTATTTGTCTTATGGTGCCAGCTGTTATCTAAGCATACAGAATGCTGTTTTCTATAGGAAAACTTCTCTTTTCGGTAGCACTTTAAACTTTACCTAGTTAATCTAAAAGTGCTATCTCCACTTTATCAGCCATGAAATTAAAGCCTCTTTTACTTTATTATTTTTAAAATAATTCTAAAATTCTGCTTGAGTCATGAGCTAACATTGTAGCCAGTTAGCATTCTCCTTACAACATGAGGGATTTTTATTGTGGGGGTTCACTGAAAACTGGCAGCACATTCAAATATCATTGCCACTCTGTTTTGGACTCATTTAAACCCTTTCCCAAGAAGCGCCATCAGAGATGTGATCTACTCTAGCTGTGTTTTAGAGTCATATTTCCAGTGTCTTGCATGGTGGTTAAGATAAACTGTCATGTACATGAGCAAAAAATAAATGTCACTCGTACAACACGCAAGGGGGCAATTTGTGCACTCCTTAGTCTTGTTCGCCTAGGGTTTAAAGGTGGGACTTTTAGAATGTGTCACTCATGCATTCTAACCAACACACTTGAGAAGTCTAGCGTAGACCGGGCAGTGCAGACTTTAATGCATGCTAAACTGGGCAAGTTAATTAAAGCTTGTGCTCCCCATAGGCTTTAACCTGACCAGTTTAGCATATTGCTAAAGGGCCGCTTACGTCATTGTGGGCCAAGATACGATGCACTCTCATGAAGCTGCAGGAACAGCACTAGCTTGCCAGCTGCAGAAATCCATGCCTCATTTTGTCCGAACATGGTACAGGCATCCCCTGGAGCCATCTGCAAATGCCAGAGGGGGAAGGGCGTCATCCCTTACCAGAAGGGAAAGCAGGCTACACCTTTCCATGCTCTGTAGGCCCCTGCTACGGATGCAGCCAGTGGGCAGTGTTCTGTAGCTACAGGTTTTCAGTCTCTTCTGTGGTGTTTCTATCACCATCCGCTGCCAGTGACTAGAAGTCTGCAGTTGCAGCCAGATAGGAAGTGACGTTCTTCTTCGAGTGCTTTGTTCATGTTCATTCCAATCAGGTGTGTGCACGGTGGCCGGAAGATTTTCCCATAGCAGCGTCCGTCGGGTTGGTCCGGGCACCCTCTGGAGTCGTGCCTTCATGGTGCTCAATATAGACAGGGGCGGCTCTATGTTTTTTGCCGCCCCAAGCACGGCAGCCAGGCAGCCTTCGGCGGCGTTTCTGCAGGAGGTCCGCCGGTCACGCGGATTCGGCGGCGGTTCTGCAGGTGATCTATCGATCCCGCGCCTTCGGCGTACTCGCCACCGAATTTCCACCGAAACCACGGGACCGGTGGACCTCCCGCACAAACGCCGCCGAAGGCTGCCTGACTGCCGCCCTCAGAGCGACCGGCAGGCCGCCCCCCGGGCTTGCCGCCCCAGGCACGCGCTTGCTGCGCTGGTGCCTGGAGCCGCCCCTGAATATAGAGCCCTGCCAACCCACCACCCCCTCAGCTCCTTCTTACCACCAGTGACAGTTAGCTAGGACTTCCCTGTGCTCTTGTCTCGGCAAGTGCGTTTAGCAGTCTATATACATAGTTTTCATTAGCTCTGTAGTGTTAATTAAATAGTTAGTAGTTAGTAGCCCTTAGTGTTCTATTAAGTTTCCTTTGGCAGGGAGGTTCCTCTCTCGACGCTGGGGCATGCCGGGGTCTCCGGGCTTCAAAGCCTGCGAAGCCTGTGGCAAGTGTATGCCCAGAAGTGACCCTCACACTTGGTGTTTGAAGTGTTTAGGAGAGAGCCATCAGAAGGATCGTTGTGTCACCTGCAAGACCTTTCAGCCCAGGACATTAAAGGATAGAGATCAGAGCCTGAAGGTCCTGTTAATGGAGGCTGCACTCCACCCCTAGTCTAACCCCTGCGCCGAGTTCCTCTTCCTCGGTGCGGAGCGCTCCGGCACCGTCGGCACGAACACTGGCACCGAGTAAGGACAAGGACTCACGGCATCGTCCTGGCTCCACTCGCAGCTCGCACGCCGGCACCGTTCTCAATCACCGGTGCCACAGAAGAAGAAGAGGGCTGAGAGGGGTCGTTCTCCCCCTGTTAGGCCCAAGGAGCCAGCTGTTGTGAGACCCAAGTTGGGCCACACTACTTCTGCTCCACCACCGGTGACGGTCACACTGACTCCTGCCCATGTGGAAGGGCGGTTGAGTTCGGACCCTCCTCATTCGCCGAGGCCGAGCTGGAAGCTGCACCTCCCTTTGACACCGGAGGCGTTCAAGGCAGCCCAAGAACTGCTCCATCTCAAGGCACCATTCTCCTCTCCTAGACGGAACAGGTCGCCAGCACCGGTCGCTCCCCATGCACCTTCAAGGGGAAAGCCCACCATGATGCCCCACCGATCTCCGACCCCGGTGCGCCACTCCTCGGCACCGGAACAGACTCAGCAGCCGCGCCGGTCCCCGAGGCCTCGGCATGAACGGTCGGTGCTTGTGAAATGCTTTGGGATCCTTTGGGATGGAAGATGACTACCATGTTGCTATCTGTGATGGCACTGTACATGGAGCAAGTGTCTGATCCATCAGCAGGGAGCTGCAGCATGGATTGCAGACCAGCTGTTTGGGCCTAAGCCAAAAGCCACTGTGAAGTTATTGGAAGGACTCCCCCGACTTCAGTGGGCTCTGGATCAGGCCCCCTTCATTTTAAGCAAAGGGTAGTTTACAATCTACAAGTCGACTCAGACGGGAGAGGGCTCAATGGTTCAGCCCTGCTTGAGGTATGGGAATGTCTACACTGCAGCTTATGCCGGCATCATTTATGCCATTCAAGGGGGTGAATAAACCATCCCCCGGAGCAACACGAATGATGCTGGCATAAGCGCTCGTGTGCACAGCGCGATGGCAGCAGGAGAGCGTCTCCTGCCGACATACCTTCTGCCACTTGCGGAGGTGCTTTATTTTTATGCCGACTGGAAAACTCTCTCCCATTGGCACAGAGCAGCTTCACCATGTCTATATGCAGCGCTGTACATACAGACATGGCCTTGGGCTTTTGCAGCTCAGTTCTGCCAGGTGCCAGGTGCTGTCCCCTCCCACTGACTTTTTGGGGACTGGAGGATGCTCAGCAACCTTGCAGGACTTAGTCCTCTGAGGTGTGTTTGAGGCAAAAAGAAGAGCTATTTTCTCAGCATTGCACAGGATCTGCGAGTTGTAAGAGGAGATGACTGCAGCGGTGACTAATTCCAGGGGCTCTCACTCCTACTTGACAATTTTCTTCCTCCCCCCTGAACGACTATCTCATAACACCAGGAAATAGCTGGGAAACGTGCCAGTCCTCTGGGCGTGAAATAAGAAATTCCATGGTGAGTCTGATGCACCTTATCTTGGAGATACACAGAAAGCGAGGGCGGGGGGAGGTGTCCTTTCCTGACACCCCCATCTTTACAATGTGGTTTATTAGGAAAACATGAGCTGCAGGGCCATCAGTGGCAGCCAGGTTGGGGGAGTAATTTCAGAGCACAAAAATGCATGTGATTCTCATTGCTGCCTCCCAGGCAAAGGATCTGCCAGCCCTGATGGGGCAAGTCATTCATCAGTCTGTCACCTGAGGGCCTGGAGGCCTTTTTTGCCGACATCAGCTCTCGCGCTGGGAGGGGCGGAGGGGGAATGTCAGGGCACACCTGTAACCTTTACACTGGAGAATTGTTTGCAGCTGTCCCCATTGCTTTCCTGCTACAAATGAAACAATAGCCTGGGGCGGGGGGGGGGGGGAGGGAGAGGGCATTGTGTGCTTATACCTGGAAGGGGGAGGGGAGCAAATTTTGAAAAGAAAGCATGCTGGGAAATGTCCACTCCCCTTTCTCTTCTCCGTTGCAGCAGCTTTCATATCCAAGCAGCAGGGGCTGAAGACGGCAGCCTGTCTACACTGGGGCTCCCCACACTGGTTGAGCAGGACCCTGTGTTACCAATGGCAGGAAATAGTTGAGAAATATACGTACTGTAGATACCCTCACCACAAGCAATGAATGCTAATCTGTTTGTTCTCAGCATTCGATTGGCTGAGCCATCCTAACTCACTGCCTTTAGACAGTAGCACACCTGCAGCTGACGGTACTATAAACAATCAGCTCTTGCCTCGTAGACATTGGACTGTTCGGTTTTATTTTAGTTTAACACTATCCCTGTCAAACCAAGGAGCACTGACTGATAACTCCAGAGATACTGGGTCTGATGTTTTAAAAATTAGTGTTTTTTCTATACACCACCCCAACTGTTTGAATGGCTTACGCAGTTAGGTGGTGCCAGCAAGAAAGAACAAAAGAAAAGCCTCCATAAGAGAGCACAGAGCATGTCTCCTCTCTAACATGCTGCATTCATTGTGCCTCACAAAATGGTAGCTGCCTCCAGCAGACTCCAAGCACTGGAAAGACGCTCGACGTGGAGAATACAGCCATATCAATTGTACCGTCATGGCCACTGTGCGTCTGACTTACATAAGAACGGCCATTCTGGGTCAGACCAAAGGTCCATCCAGCCCAGTATCCTGTCTGCCGACAGTGGCCAATGCCAGGTGTCCCAGAGGGAGTGAACCTAACAGGTAATGATCAAGTGATCTCTCTCCTGCCATCCATCTCCACCCTCTGACAGACAGAGGCTAGGGACACCATTCCTTACCCATCCTGGCTATTAGCCATTAATGGACTTAACCTCCATGAATTTATCCAGTTCTCTTTTAAACCCTGTTATAGTCCTAGCCTTCACAACCTCCTCAGGCAAGGAGTTCCACAGGTTGACTGTGTGCTGTGTGAAGAAGAACTTCCTTTTATTTGTTTTAAGCCTACTGCCCATTAATTTCATTTGGTGGCCCCTAGTTCTTATGTTATGGGAACAAGTAAATAACTTTTCCTTATTCACTTTCTCCACATCACTCATGATTTTATATACCTCTATCATATCCCCCCTTAGTCTCCTCTTTTCCAAGCTGAAAAGTCCTAGCCTCTTTAATCTCCCCTCGTATGGGACCCGTTCCAAACCCCTAATCATTTTAGTTGCCCTTCTCTGAACCTTTTCTAATGCCAGTATATCTTTTTTGAGATGAGGAGACCACATCTGTACACAGTATTCAAGATGTGGGCGTACCATGGATTTATATAAGGGCAATAAGATATTCTCCGTCTTATTCTCTATCCCTTTTTTAATGATACCTAACATCCTGTTTGCTTTTTTGACTGCCGCTGCACACTGCGTGGACGTCTTCAGAGAACTATCCACGATGACTCCAAGATGTCTTTCCTGATTAGTTGTAGCTAAATTAGCCCCCATCATATTGTATGTATAGTTGGGGTTATTTTTCCCAATGTGCATTACTTTACATTTATCCACATCAAATTTCATTTGCCATTTTGTTGCCCAATCACTTAGTTTTGTGAGATCTTTTTGAAGTTTTTCACAGTCTGCTTTGGTCTTAACTATCTTGAGCAGTTTAGTATTATCTGCAAACTTTGCCACCTCACTGTTTACCCCTTTCTCCAGATCATTTATGAATAAATTGAATAGGATTGGTCCTAGGACTGACCCTTGATTTCTTAAAACACTGTAACTTAGCCCCCCTACATGCATATACAAAGTCTGTTCCATAGGACCTCTCATATCCATGGCACTAGGTTACTCTTCAATGGCCCTGTTCCAGAAGAGTCAAGCTGGGACAATCCAAGATGTAATAAACACAGAGGGGTCAGTGTGTGACATTATACCGTGTCCATCAGGAGCAGGTAGGATTCCAGAAGTCCTTTGATGTCATGTTAGCAGTGAATGTACTGAGAGAATTCTCTTTAAAATCAAGGTCAAGGCGTAACATAAACCAGTTTCAGAACAGGCCAAGGCCATAGAACCAGCCTGCCCCACCCCTATTGTGGTTACTGTATAATTTATGTACTGCTCACAGCACTGTAGGGTGCTTTACAAACAGACATCAGGACAGGATCTCCTGTTCTGGAAAGTTTAACCGTATAAACTGGTTAATTTTAATCCTACTTCCTGCCTTTTCACTATATCCTGGATTCCCCTCCTCTTCCAGCAAGTCACCTGAACGCCTTTACATTCACTGCAGCGATTGCTTTGTTCACATGAAATGTATTTAGAACTTTTTCTAGGCCACCATGTGGTGGGGTCTCTTCTTTCTGATCTTCAGCAAAATGCTTTGCTTTGCTCACTGCACATTACTAGGAATGTTTACTTCTGTTTACTGTCACGCAGACACTGCATTTTCTCTCTTGGTAGTTTTTTTTTTTTTTTTCCTAACAGAGGATCCAAAATGAGCTGATTGCCTCCTTTGGGATGTCACCCTTGCTATTTGTGGTTAATGAGATTGTCTCATTTGAGAGAGGAGCTGGAATAGTTCTCAGAGCGAGAGCACATTTCATCCTGGAGGATCCCAGTGGGCGCCACCACTGAACCGTGGAGGTTCACCACCACTGAACCACAGCCACCTCTAAATATATATTGCATCCAGTGTAACCTGCAAGGCAGATTAGGTAAACCAGATTAAATGATTTAAGATTATTGTGCCATTGGTTAATCACTGGATGGGATGAGTAATGAAGAATTGGGGAACAATTCGATCTTAAGTGTAAGTTAGAGCTGTAAGGGTATGTTGATGGCCTGTCGCAACCCAGTCAAGAGGTCAGGGGGGAGGGTCAAGTAGGGGGGAGGTATTCAGGAAAGGGGGGTTCTTGGGACCTGCCCCTAAGGTGGAGGATGGCCTATTGCAATCCAATAAATAGGCTGGGAGGGAGGTTTTGGTCCTGCCTCCAGGGTAGTCGGAGACCCTGGAGCCGGAGGAGGGGTTGGGTCCTGCCCTGCCCTCTGGGAGTGGGAAGCTCTAGAGGGGTTGCAGAGTCTGCCCCACACTCACCCCGCAGAGCAGTGGTGGCTCCGTCCCAGGGGGCTGGCTGGGGTCTGCACCCTGCTCCGGGCATGGTGACCTCTGGGGTTGGAGTGCTGCTCAGATTTGGCTCTGCCCTCCTCATGGGGGACCGGTTGGGCCAAATTTGTGTGAGTAGGGGTGCAACCTGTCACATGGGATCACCGGGCCACGCACTCAAATTGAGCCCGGCCACCCCATTGTCATGACGGAGGGGCGGCTGGGCCAAACCTGAGGTTTCAACACCTGGAGCAGGTAGCTGAGCCCAGCCAGCCCTGTGGGACCGGAGCCGAGACACAACCCTTGGAAACATTCTGGCAACTCAATTTTGGGTCACAACCCGCGGTCTGAGAAACCTTCTGTCAGAGCCACCAATGCAAATGAGAATGTTAAGTACCAGGAAAAATGAAAGGAGTGGAGAAGTGAACTTATAGAAATATGTTTGCTGCCATAACTGCTCTTGGTTAATGATCCTCTTAATGGTGCTCTTAGTGTGAGGCTTCTTGTGACGTGAAGGACAGCACATAAATGCATTTTACTGCAGGGCCGGGCCTGGACTTCCAGCATGCGTGCTAAATGGTAGCCTGAGTGCCAGGGATACAGCACTGATGTGGTCACAGTGGGGGAGCTGCTCTGTTAGCTCAGATAAGCATAGGCCTTGTGTGAATAGCTCACAAGCCCTGGTTCTAATCCCCGCCTGATCTCTGGTCATAAATATGATATAGGGAATGTAAACTCCATAAAGATTAGTGAGCACCGAGGGCAGTGGGAAAATATTGGTAAGAATTGTAAAGATTTTCTGCATTCCTGAGGAACGCTGCGGGGATGCCTTTTATACAGCGTAGCCTGCACTGTTCCACAGTTCATCTCCTTTCTCGCTTATTGTCTGACTGTAAAGACAGCAGATCCGTTCACAGAGGACTGGCAATTATTTGAAGGGAGTACCTTAAGTAACTGACACAGCTGCCCTTTGCCTCAGTTTCCCCAGTTGTAAACTGAGGACAATGAGCCTTGCCTACCTCTCAGGGAGTATTAAGGCTTATGGGGTGGTTTGTAAGATGCTCGCGATCCTCTGATGGAAGGCAGCGTACAGGTAAAGTTAATTTGTTACACACACAGAATACCATCAGTGTGTGCAATATACAAAGCAGCCTCTTTTCACTCCTCCCAGGTCTGATCCATTCTGTCCAGCTCTTTGGACAGCCCAAGATTTTTCAAAAGCAACCAGTAATTTTGGGGGCCCAGCTTGACACTCCTTTAAAGGAGGCTGATTTTCAAAAGGTGGATGCTCAGCCCTTTTAAGGTGTCCCAGGCTGGGCACCCAGAACTTGAGGCATCCCAAATCACTTGCCACTCTTGGCAAATCTTATCTATGTTATCGAGTTAGTGAACTACTCTGGGAGGGAAGGCTCGATCTTCAAAAGAGCTGAGCATTCTTGGAAATCTGGTGCCAGTTGCGGATGCTGGGGATCTTTGAAAATCTGGCCCACGACATACATGACCAATGTTATTTGACAAAGGCTTCCCTCGAATATGACAATCATAACAGCAGCTGAGGAAGGAAAAAGGGGAAATGCTTACAAATTCTCTTGAGTTTTGCCCCAAACCTGCAGATCGTGACATTCCAAAGCTTGAGCTCCATCCCTAATGACGTATTAGCAGGTTTATGTCTAACCATTAATGCAACAGCAGATGGTAAAGCGGGAGAGCTAAACGCCCATCTGGACCCTGGGCATGTAAGAGGCCAAGCAGTGCAGAGGTATTTGGCGAGTCGCCAGCATTAATTCACAAGGTGTGTCACTCCACAGCCCCCATTACCAGGAAGTTTGTACAACGGCTCAACAAGAGAGCCATGTGCTCACCCTCCAGGACGGAGGGGGAAGTGAGTGCCAGGTCCCGATTAGTAGGGGATTCCAGAGGTACAGCATGGCAGGAAAGTCCCACTTGGAAAGAATAAATCAGTCAGGAGCTCTTCCCCAAAAACTGTCCTCCCTTTTCCCCCCTGCAAAACAATGGACCAAATCTGCACAGACATACTGCCCGTGCAACCCCACTGAAGTCAGGGTCAAACTTGGCCCACAGTTGTAAAAGTGCCTTCACTCCTGTGGAGTGGCTTTGTCCATGCTTAGTCTTAGCACTTAAAGGATCCCACGTAGCCTTTTAAGTCAATGCCTGTCTTGATGTGAATGAGGCAGTGGGAGGTGGACATTTCGGTCTCGCTGTTGCAATTGTTTAACTGGAGCCTATTTCCTCTATGCTGGGCTAGCCAAGCAGCCGTGCGTGGATCAGACTCTGAAGGCTCTTTGTGAAAAGTAAGTTGGAAACTTACTTTCTTCAGGGGCGGGGAAGAGGCCTTAAAATTACAGCCTCTGCAACTTTAACTTTGTGCCTGTAATTTTTCCAGCACCCCTGGTAAATCGCTCAGAACAGCCGTGTCAGATAGCGCAACAAGCCGAACGGGTGAGGTTGAGCTTTATTCAGTAAGAAGGCGCTTGTGGTATGCTGTGGCTGTGGAGTTTTATTGCAGCATTAACAGTATGAGCTGTATCACAGACCACCCTGCTCTCTCTCTGGGAATGTAAACTGTACATCCAGAATCTAGCCCAACAATCCCCTTAATGTCAGTGTGTCCGGGCTACTGCTTCCAGGGTGCTTCTTGTCAGGTGAGGCCTTTAGCCGGATCTTTCCTTCAGGAGATGGCTCTCCACACCAGGGCCATTATTTCTCTGATGCCTTAGGCACATGCTGGGCCGTCCTGTCCTTTCTGCATTTCTTCCCACCTGCAAAGCTGCACTGTGCACTCAACAGGGGAAAGGTACTGCTGGGATAAGCTCTTCAATGAGCTGCCTGCATCCCAGCAATGCCAGGAGCAGGGTTCTGGCTGAAAGGCTTCCCAGGCATCTTTTGGATTCCCAGTAGGGTTCACCCATCTTCTCTATCCAAGATACCACACACCTCACCGTGTTTATTGTATTCATGCTCACATCACCCCGGTGAGGTAGTGCAGTGCTATTAGCCCCAGTTGACAGATGGGATCTGGGGCCCAGAGAGGCTAAATGACTTGCCCAGGATCGCAAAGGAAGTCTGTGGCAGAGCAGGGAGTTGAATTCTGTCTCCCACGTGCCAGGCTAGCAGCCTACCCACTAATCATCTTTCCTCTCCTCTGCTGGTGCCTGAATAAAACAGGTTCAGCTTTGGAAAGGCCAAACCTACCGTCTATTAAGCAAAACTCCAGCTGAACTGGACTGGAAGCTCGTTTTAGCAAACCTTCAGGATGCTGCCCTATTGAAGATGGCAAGATTTTCAAGGTCATGTCACTGTGGATGTTTTTTCCAGGAGAGAGGGGCTGTTCGCACACAGATGTGCAAAAAAGGTTCAATTTCCTGTACCTTTACCTAAGACGCGCGTTCTACCCTTCCTCTGAAGTCGCTGGTACTGGTGGAGACGAGGATAGTAGACGAGATGAACCACTGATCCAATGGAGTCTGGAAATATTCCACTCCTCAGTACTGCTCTTTATATTGGGAATAGCCTTTCTCTGCTAGTGTAGCAAGATCCAACCCTCTTCTCTTTCAGATAGCTTCTGCTTACCTGTGTTCCCCCCACTCAGAAAGAAACAGCTGGGCTGCTACATATCTGGATCACATGGTCTCAGTGCTTTGTCTTGTGAGCCAGTGCAGGCTGTGACTTGGGAGACCCGGGTTTGATTCCTAGCTCTTCTACCGACTCAGTCTGTAAGTGGGAGCCAGTTGCTTACCCTTTGTGTGCCTCGGTTTCCCCAGATGTTAAATGAGGATAATACCCACCTCTGTGAAGGGTTTTGCGAGCCTGGGCTGACAAGGGGTATGTAAGGACAAAATACTATTTTTGCCCATCATCTTAGTTATCCCTTTGTGGGAGAGAGTATGTCTCCTCCGTTCCTTTACCGCACTGAACAAATAGGGAACAATAACTATGTTTCTTCTTACGCATCAATCAAGTGCATGTAGTAGGGAGGATTTGGGAAAGACCTGATCTTTGCTGCAGAATGTGGAAAAGAATGCAAAACATAGTAAACACCCAAAACACAACAGACTGTTATTAACTAGAAAGCCTCGTGGTGCTGTGTGTGGCAGGCTTATAGTGGAACAAAGTTCTGATCTTGGGATCGAGTCCAGTCTTGTCCAAAGAAAAAAGATCATGTGTCTTTATTAGCAAGCCGATCACATACCCTCTTTATTACACACTCTGTCCTGTCCCTCCCTCTAAAGCGGTTTAATAGAAGCAAGCTGGAACTAATTAAATTCCTTTATGCTTCCCTCAGCCTTGCAGTGTGAAGCTCCAGGCAAGAATGCCAATGGGCACACACCCATTCCCTCTCTGCTTCCAGAGGGAGAGCAGCGTGTCTGACCTTCACCTCACTCGGGAAGAAATAAATCCCGGAGCATGAAGATGAGGATGCCAGTCACTTTATATATAAATCACTCAGGAATTTTCCAAATGGCTTTCATCTTCGGAATCCTTAAAGTTACGGGTTATGGATCAGTCCACAGTGGATTCCTTTCATCCTCTAATTCCACATACGTGGACGTGAATGGCTTTAATTACTGTAAAATTACTAGACAATGAATTCTTAATTTTAATCTTCTAATCCCCAAAGTACCTATTTCTCCCAAGTAGCTTTTGTTCCTTGCCAACTTTTCAATTAACTTTTATAATGGGGGTGGGGAACCTCCCACGAACAGCTCAACTGTCGTTCTGGGTGTTTTCAATGTAAATATTATTCTTCACGTTCATGCACAGTAATTAAATGCAGTAACCACATCAAGCAGGGGCAGATCAGTCATTTCAGGCTTTAAGAATGGGTTGGGGTTTTTTTGGTTACATGGCGGGAGATATCCTACGAGGTAATAAACCTTTCTTAAAGGCGCTAGGGAAACTGCAGGCTAAGGTAGGCAGAGACGAAAACCCAGGAGGAGAATCAACTCCAGTGCTGGGCCCAGTGCACTGCCAGCTATCATAATGGAAGCACTATGTCCATACAGCACTAACCTTGTTTTGTATAGCACCTTTCACACCAAAGGATCCCAAAGTGAATAAACAGGGTTTGCTGTCCTCCAGCACTGCAACACACCAGCCATTTTGCAACACCACACAATGGGAAGAGGAAGTGAAGAAGAATTTACCAGCTTGAAATGGCAGGGATAAGTTTAGCGACTTGGATAAGACATGAGACTGGAAGACAGAAACAGGTGGGTTTTAATCTAGGTTTTGCCTCTGGCTCAGGTAAGCCATCCGACCATGCTGTGTCTGGCTTTCCCAGGTAATTACCTGATTTGTTATTTGGCCAGGACATAGTTGAAACGTGCTGTTGGCCCCAAATGGCCAGTGGCTTGGTTTGACCTCTAATCAAAAGAACTGCACCTTGGGTAACACCGCGCCCTCCAGCACTATGGGGGGGCATCGGTTCTGTGCCAGATAGCCAGGACGAGTGTCTCCTGGCTCAGTCATCGACACCACTTCTGCAGCACCTGGGATTTCCTTGTAGGGCTCAGACATCTACAAGCCAGGTCTGGTCTTTCTCGTCTGCTGAAACCACAGCCTGAGGTTGCACTGCTGCAGACATGACAGCATCACATTGCATCCCCAGGGGTGAGACTACCGAACACATCACTGATGTTCATGCAAAATATACAGGATCATTTCTGTTGTGTTCCCTTAGACAACTGTAGTGCAATAATGGCCCTAGACACTCCAATTTACAGCTCTGACATTGCACTGTCTAGCGCTAGGCCTGTAGAATACTGCAGTATTTTTTCTCTCTCTCTCTATATGGGTTGGAATCTCACACTAACTATGAAATATTCTTATTGCATGAGAGCTGATGATTTCATTGGTCAGCATCTGAAACTGAGAGATCCCAACATCTCTGAACTCATCCAGATGCTGACAAACCAGTCAGTTTTGTGCCGGCCAAGATTGGAAAAAAGTACATCTGAGAGGCTGATGTGGACTGAAGTTTATTCGATCTACTGTCTAGGTTGAAGACTAGTTTCCATTCTGTTGAGATCTATTTTTGAACAGATTAAGAATGTAGCTTAGGTACTTACATGGTTCATTGTGGTATCTGAGCACCTCATAACCTTTAATGTATTTATTTTCACAAACCCCTGTGAAGCAGGGCAGTGCTGTTATCTCCATTGTGCAAGTGGGAAACTGAGGCATGGGGCGACTGTGACTTGGGGGTCTGTGGCAGAGCAGGGAATTGAATCCCAGTCCCAGGCAAGTGTTCTAACACTGGACCTTCCTTCCTTTCTCTTCATGTTCTCCTCTTGTAGCCACTGACCAATAGCTCTTCTGCCCTGGGAAAAGATTCTATTTTCCAATTTTCTCTGGGTTTTTTCCCCCATTTGTTTGGGTTATTTTTCCATACAGAACACCCAGTATTTCATACTAAGCTACTGCAAAAACAAGTCTGGGTGGAAAAGCTCTGATGCTTCCCCAAATAGGAAGCGATTTAGATCTCACATTAACTTGGTTGACAATAGAAATAAGTAAAATCCTTTCCTGTTGTGGAGACCAAATGCAGCTGGGGCTTATCACCAATACAAGTGAAAACTATGGTACTGATGGCTCAACTCCTGTAGCACCTGGGGGATTGATGCTAATGGAGGGTATAAGTCCCTCATCCACCAAGAGGAGCCCCAAACGGTGCCAGAATCTAGTGGGCAGGTTACTTCAGGCTGGTCAGGCGCTGAAATGAGGAGACTAATGTGTGCTGCCTTCCTATGCCATTTGAAATAGACTGGAGGCTTGTCTACACTAACCACGGTGCAGCTGTGCCTCTGTAGCACTTAGTGAAGATGCTGCCTATGCCAACAGGAGACCTTCTCCTGTTGGCGTAAGTACTCCATCTCCCTGAGAGATGGTAGCTATGTCAACAGGTGAAGCCCTCCCATTGACATATCACTGTCTACAATGGAGTTAGGTCAGTATAATTGCATCGCTCGGGGGTGGAAATTTTCCACACCCCTGAGCGACGGAGTTATACTGACATAAGCTAGTAGTGTCGACCAAGCCTCCGGGATGCAGTTGATGCTTCCGCTTGTAGGAAGATGAGGCCCTGAAACATAAACTCTTGTGTCAGAGGCCCAGTCTGAGGCCTGAAGCCTGAACCAAAGTACTTCCAGGCATTGCTAAGCAAAAGCTGGGCTGTGAGCCAGAGGCAGGCCCCACTCACAGAAGTTGGCGAGAAGAGGGTTGCTAGAAGCAGGTGCATCCACACATAAGTGCTAATAAGAGGAACTTGTGCCAAGATGGCATCAGAACACTCCACAGAGATAACAAGGAACAGGCAGGTGCATCTTAAAGACAGGGTCAAAAGGACAGCATGATGGATAGATCTGTTTGAAACAACATGATCAAAGGAGGAGACAGCACCCTAATGAGCCAAGGAGCTGTACCTCAATATGTCAGTAGGGATGAGTAATCTGTCCTGTAACTGTATAAAAGTAGGTCTCGGAGTGCACATCTTTGTCTGGCCTAGGGGGCAGTGGAAAGTCCCGCCACTGACTGAGCCGGTCCATTGCCAGGGGGCACAAATTCGTAGTATGTCTTGTAGAGTCTACGGGAAACTATTACTGTGCTTCGTTTGACAATAAACCTGGCTCGGGTTCCTTCGTACCTTACTAGAGTCTGTGGGCTTTGGGGGTTCTCTCGGGGTCTGCTGTGTCAGCGATCTGCGCAGAACTGGGGCAGCACACAGAGGGAACACGCACGCAGCCGACTGTTATCATCATCGAACAAGAGCAGAGCACCACACCGGTAGCTACTGACAACACCGCTCAGTGGAGAGAGGGATATTCTCTTCTGTGATGTGGTATTTTTCCCCGGGAGACTTACTGCAGTATAGAACCAAACTATCCATCAAACTCTCCAAGCTCAGGAAAGACCCTGCTCTTGTGTTATGGTCTGTGTTTGTTTCCTGGCCAAACAGCTTTTGTTTCTTCATGACCAAAAAGTCCCCAGCAGGCTATAGGCAGTGTGGTCTAGTGGATAGAGCACTGGACAGAGCTGGGAACAGAATCCAGGCCTCCTACCACTGACCTACTGTGTGAACTGGGGCAAGGCGCTTCCTCTCTCTGTGGCTTGGTTTTTTCCCATCTGTCAAATGGGGATCGTGTTACTTACCTGCCTTTTGAAAGGAACTTTGAGATCTATGGCGAAGAGCGAAGGCTATTATTACAGTCCAGTCTGGGAAGGATTCACCCGGAAGGCAAGGCAAGGAGTTATGAACGTCACATGTCACCTGTGCACTGCTAAGCCATGAGCTGAGCAGCATTGTCAGTAAGGTAGAGGCACTAGGGTGACCAGACAGCAAGTGTGAAAAATAGGGACGGGGGGCGGGGGGTAATAGGAGCCTATATAAGAAAAAGACCCAAAAATTGAGACTGTCCCTATAAAATCAGGACATCTGGTCACCCTAAGAGGCACTGACTGCCCTTGCCTCGCTCAGGACTATTGGCTAATAGTGTTGGTGAGCTGGTGCTAGTGTAACCCAGTAGTGCCAAGCGCAAATATTCAAAAATCACGTCAGGCTCCCCAAAAATCATGAGATTGGCTTTAAAACCAGGAGACTGTGTCAAAATAATAGATTGGGTGTTCTTTTTAGTTGCCTTCTGCTTTGTGAGCCTTTAGGGTGCACTGGGGTCCCATTTTGAAGCGCTCTCCACTGCCAAGAGGGCTAGAAACTTACTTTTTCTTCAAGAATGAAGGCTGAGGTCATCACATCTCCACTTGACTCCTGGAGCTGGGACTTTAAGGAAAACAATGATCATGAGACTCAGGACAAAATCACGAGAACTGGAAACCTGGGATCCCTCTCTCCAGTCTGGCTCCCGGCTCCGTGGGCTGGCTTAAATTAAGCCTCGTGACAAAGGCGGAAGCAAATAAACTTAAAACAGGCTGAGATTTGCCTAAGGGATATATATGGACACCCAAACCCTACTAAAATGATTGGGAACTGAGCATCCATATCCGGGGGATGGCTTTGAAAATCTCAGGCTGAATTCTTCTCCCTTTCCATTATGACTGCCACTGTGTGGATTCAACAAGAACAAGAACCCATGGTGTGGATTCAACAAGCGCTACTTGGTAGGAGCGAGGGTCCCAAGCTCTGCTGCTCCGAGGAGGATCAGCTCTGAATGCTTCCCAAAGTTTGAAGGGGTTCAAACTTAGTGAGCTGCTCCAGCCCCATCTCTGCTCGAGATGAAGATATAAAAAACACCCTCAGTCTCTTTGCCCATGGTAGCTTCAGCCCTCTTTTGTTACTTGCCAAGCTACAAAAAGACCTGTTCCTGAAGCACTTGGAGTCATGCAGATAACCCTGCAGTCTTGTTAATGTTGCATCACATTCCTCAGTGTCTGGGAAGGAAGCAAGTGACTGGAGGTGATGACTTTCCACATAGTGTCAGGAAATCCATCAGGCATTGCCCCAGCACGATCCTTCTCCTGGAACTTGGCACTGGAGATGAAGACAGGGTCCTCCTGGAAATAAACTTGGTGTTAGGTAGGAGGGTAGGACCAAGATGAAATGTGGTGTCTAGCTATCACGAGGAATGTGATAGCACGTGGTTATTAGTGACGGGGTTCATTTCAGGGAAGCAAGGGTTGATTACTCAAAAGCAATATTGCAGCTTGTGTCCCAGTTTTGAGAGAGGCAACCCTAAAGAGACAGAGAGTGTCCAGTCAGCAGTGTTGTGACATTTTGCTTGTGTCCACAAAGCAGGTGGATGCCATTTATGCACAAACAGCCATTTGCATGCACTCGGTTTTGCTGGCTCAATCAGCAGAATGGGACGCTGGTTTCAGTTCCAGGCTGTACCATTGCCCCTAAAGAGTATATTTAATCAAAGCCATAGGGCCAAACTCATTCTTAGAGGCACTCCGTTGGCTTTCAGTGGAGTTGCAGTAGGGAATGGGTCAATTTGACTGATTATCTCTTAGATGTGGAGGACTACAGTCGTGACGTACTCCTGAAACACTCTTTTCCCAAAACTGTCCTCTGTGTGTCACATCTAAGTATCTGCCTCTGGAAATGGGAGAAGGAAAAAACCTGAAGTACAGATTAACTCCTCACAGGGCGGTGGCATGGGAGTGTTGGCAGTTCCAAATATTAAATTGTATTATCAGCTATGCCAACTTGAAGCTCTAATTGGAGCCAGTGCTTTCCAACACACGCAGTCAAACAGAGCAGCTAATATATCCTGGCATTTGCCTGAAGATAATATGAATGCACACACACACACAAAATATAGACCACCTTAGATTTCCGAGCACCCTTTTACACAGCTTGCCTGACAGCTCTGAGACAAGAGGCCTTGTAAACCAAGCTCTTTCCCGTCACTGATGACCCCAATATTAGAAAAACCCTTATTCTGATCCAAACAGAAGTCTCTGGAGCCTGGAGATCTGGGCTGAAAGAGGAGTTTGAATTATGAGCCAACTCTTTTTTAAAGGAAATAATGTTATGAGTTTCCAAGAAGTTAAAAATAAATGTCCAATGTCTGATGCTGCCAGTAGTCCCATACTTGTGGGCACTATGCCATGCACCCCATCCAGAGGGAAGTGCTAAGTAGAAATCATACACCACTGGAAACAAGAGCTGGAGTTGGGGGGAGGGGGCTGGGGGACAGGGTCACTATCTCAGGGATCTATAAATCCTTAATCCTGGCAGTGATGAAAGAGAACTATGCTTTCTAGGGGAGTAATGGGAACAGAACTTGGCTGGCCAGGCAGTGGGAGGCAGGGATTGGGACACAACATAATGAGTGATCTTGAGTTTGGAACAGTACTTAGCCCTTTTCATCCACAGAGTCACAGATTCTAAGGCCAGATGGGACAATGTGATCAGCTAGTCTGACCTCCTGTATAACACAGGCCAGAGACCTGCCTGGAATTAGTTTGAACTCTGTTTGAACTAGTGCGGATCTGTTAGAAAAACATCCAATCTTGATTTTACAGTAGTGAGTAATGAAGACCCACCACAACCCTTGGTAAGTTGTTCCAATGGTTAATTACCCTTACTGTTAAAAATGTCTACCTTATTTCCAGTCTGAATTTGTCTAGCTTCAACTTATAGCCATTGGATCTTGTTATACCTTTGTCAGGTATATGTGTTCCCCAGATAAGTATGTAACAAAGAGAAGGTTAAGGGGTGACTTGATCGGAGTTTGAGCAGAAAGACAATTTCTATTCTCTGTTAGCCTTAAGCAGTAGGGGGCCTATGACACACACTTAAGCAGTTCAGTTTCCATGCAGTAAAGGGCAGGCAGTCTCACACCACACACACATCAGTTAATTTATTTCCATTTATATTAGAATAACTAAGTAATGCTACTAATCATGACCTCCTGGCTGCTTCAGATCATAATAGAATCTATGCCAACAGCCTTCCTTTTATCCTAATTCTGTACTTTTTCGGTTGTACAATTTTCCTTCACGCTAGGCATTTTTGTTGTTGCCCAGTTTGGATTTTGCTGTGGAGGAGCTGGTGAGACCTGCGCATGGGAAGCCCTTTGCTTTGCATTACATAAGGGCCCTCAGCATTTCCCACCTGTTGCATTCACTGATGTGGTTAACAGGGTAAAGAAAATGTTGCCAAATGCATTTTAACAGATGACTGCAGTTTGCGTCAGCTGTTAGGCAGCCTTCTCCTTTGTCGTCGTCTTCTTTTTTTTTTTATGACTAGGAAATATAGAATGTAAAACATTAACATGAATTATTGAGGGATCCAAGATGAAAGTAAACCAAGTGGTTGCAAAGTGGAAACGCTGTAGGTTTTTCTTCCGTTGGTCAATCTGTGAGATAATCAGATTAAGCCATAGCTGTATAAATGGGGCTTGAGTCTATTTGCTGTGTTGGATTGGTCATGTGTTCAGGACCTTCCGAGTGGTGTAACTATAGCCCAGGAGGTATTAGTCACGCTGGGAGGACCTCAGTGAAAATGAGAGGGCTTCATCTGGGCAGTTGCCAGGGCAACTCTCGCTAATATTTCACTACAAAGCTTTCACCCTCCCTTCACGTCCCCGAGATCAGAAGGAGCAGAAAGAGGAAAGAGGAGCTTATTGTCGTAAGGCGCTCGGGTCGAGTG
Source organism: Terrapene triunguis (assembly GCF_002925995.2). Classification (NCBI taxonomy): domain Eukaryota; kingdom Metazoa; phylum Chordata; order Testudines; family Emydidae; genus Terrapene; species Terrapene triunguis. Next base: position 7,963,077 of record NW_020664481.1, read on the forward strand.
TGTCCCCGCTGACATAATCAGGCCTACTCCAAACCCCTGCTGCTATGAACTCAGGATATCATCTACCTTGCCGGAGTGTATCAAGGAGGGGCAGGCTTGGTTGGCAGATGTTCTCTGTTTTTCCATTGGATGCAGATAACTGGAAGGTGAAGCTTTCCCCAGTATAAAAAAACAGAGCTAATGCTCTTCTGGGTAGGAATTCAGGCCACTTGCTCTCGCTTGGGCCCTGTCCACAGGACAACTCTTAGAATTGAGTTTGTAACTGGTTACTGGCTCTGAGTGACTCGGGAGCGGGCCTAACTAAGAAGCCAGCTCCCTCCCCACACTCTAATGCTGTGGTTGGGATCATTGCCGGTACTGGTGTGAGAGTCCCTATTCGTTTGTGTTAGGAAGATGGCAGCTGGCTGGGTGTTCTCCCTGGGAATCCCTGTGATTTCCCCTCCTTCTTGTCAGTCTTCGGGGGACATACGGCAAAGCCTGTCTGTTTGAAAGGGGGTTTGAGGAGGGGTGAAGTGTGGTAGGGCTGGGGATTTCTGCAGGGTTGGAGACTTTTGTGGGCCTGTTTTGTTTGTCTTTGCTGGCCTATTTTCTATGGGTCGGGGTGGGAAGGGAATGGCTGCTGGGCTGCAGTGGCAGTATTGAAATGGACTGTGATTATCTGTCAGTTGAGAGGTGCTTTCATGTCTTTGAATGTATTTGAACAGAAATAAACAATACAGTCCATGCACGACCCCGCGGCTATGGCAGCCAGCAGCATGTCACCCCTGCCAGAGACCTAGTCCTTAGGAAGCCACTTCCTCCATCTCCTTTCCTTGCATCAGTTCGCATTTGCCTTTGTTTAGCAGCTGTAGCTCATTCACGACCCAGAGGTCAAACTCCCCTGTAACATTGCCTGCCTAGCATTTCCTGGCCAAGTCCCATTTCTGTGGCTCATACAGTCCCATGATCCAGATGAGTCTACTCCACTTGAATTCAAAATGCAATCTAAGACCCCACGGCACAACTACTATATGCCAACTCCAAACCAAACCCAATCACACAACCTTCTCTAGTCCTAGAGGATTTCCAAGCAGTGAGAGCTCGTGTCTTATCTGAGGAGACTTCCCCTTCCTCCTCCCGATCCGCATCAGTGTTGGGTTTTCAACTGTGTTTAACCTCAGCGGCTTCCAGACTAGGGTGACCAGGCAGCAAGTGTGAAAAATCGGGACAGGGGGTGGGGGATAATATATAAGAAAAAGCCCCAAATATTGGGACTGTCCCTATAAAATAGGGACATCTGGTCACCCTATTCCAGACTACTTTCTGCACCACATCATGATGGGGCCGTGTGTTTAAGACTAAGACCCTTACTGACACATGGCCAAAACCTGCGACGCCTAGAACATCCCACAGCTCTGCACCTGTGGTCATTGAGATCACTTGTGTCCAGCTGCATTGCTCCCAATGGGGGACTCTTTAAGTCTAGGCAATTTGGGCACAGGGATCTGGGTAACGTAATAATGCACCATCAACCAAACATCACCTTCTATAAAAGTCCCCCTGAAACAAACATATCAACCAAAAAATACGCAGCCCCACCAAACCCTAAGTTGAATGTTTATCCCCAAGGTTGAAAAGAGCCATAGGCTCAATGAATAGACCTTTGCTATTGATTTGTACAGGGAAAATACACAGTCGGGTGGTTGGGAGGATATCCTAAGATAGATATGGGTAAAATGCTGGATGTGCTTGATATCTGCCTACCCTACTCCACCAGCTTTCTTGTCTGGAATCCCTTATGGTGCCCTGTGTTCCTAACTCATCCCATTTCCGCTGGCTGGAGAAAATTTTCAGGCAGTGGGCCCCAGACATTTGTTGTAGCAGTTCAGTCCAGGATTCTACCGTTCATCGTACATGTCCCATACACGGGGAGCGAGTTATTTCCCATATTCACAGCCTACTCTGAAAGGGATGAGGGGAGAAATCCTTCATTTTTAACATTTTTTAAATATTGCATCTAACCTCTTTAGCAGCTGGCACTCTTCATAAGCCCCACAGTTCTCACTTCATCTGGGAAAACATGTGCAGCACAACAGAGAAGCTGCAGGAGAGCAGCAAACACTGATGCTTTATATTTAGAACATGGTTATGCTTCATTTGCTGTTTTGCCCAATGATTTTAAAAAATAAAGCAAACCAGACTCCACATCGATGGCTACAAGCAAATTCCAACTGAAATATCTGTCCCATTGAGTTTGGCAAGGCTACTTGGCCAGGTTGCAGGATCTTTGAACCTCTCTCTCACTGAAATCCTTATGATTCGTTAGGGATTGATATTTTTTATTATTTAAAAAATCTTTCTATTAAAACAAATGTTATATGGCTGTAAAACAATTTAAAAACTCAAAACCCCAAGAGAATCATCCCATTTTCTTTTGGTTGTTGGATTAGTTACTGATGTGACTTTTAGGATTTTTTTTTTTTCTGTTTTCATAATTGCAAACAATCAAGACTATCAGGACTACTTTTTCAAACGCAGTCTCTTAAAATTGCCCCTGCAATTTGTTGTACTCAAGCTTTGCATCCATGGTTGCATGCAGTCCACTTGAATTTGCACGTTCCTGCTGTATTTATGCATACAATCTGAACTGTGTAAAGATTTGGGCATGGAAAAACGCATATGCACAAAATCGCAGGTCCAAGTTTAGAAGCCAGGTACCTTTAAAAAGGTGAGGAGTCCTTGTGGCACCTTAGAGACTAACAAAGGAGTACTTGTGGCACCTTAGAGACTAACAAATTTGTTAGTCTCTAAGGTGCCACAAGTACTCCTGTTCTTTTTGCGTATACAGACTAACACGGCTGCTACTCTGAAACCTTTAAAAAGGTGATTCTCCGTTTATTTTTATTTGGTATTCAATTGGCAGACCCCACTTCAGCCATTGATAGGTTTCCTACTGTAGACAAGGCTAGTGTACGATGCCTATGCACATTGCCCCCAACTTGCAACAATTCACATGCAAACTGAAGAACATGATTAGTCTGGAGCATTTCTGATAGGGTGGTAATGACTTTGTAGGTAGGGTTAGTTTACATTTGTAATCTTAGCCCGGTCAAGCAATAATAGACCTTAGTATGAGGAGTATAATTGACAGTAGAATCTATTCATGATTTTCTTACTTTAAAGAAACAGAAATTAAACCTTGACAGGAGTGCTGCAAATAGTCAGTCATTTGCTGTGTGGAATATAAGCCAATGTCTGTATCAATGCCCATATAATGAAGGGTAGTTGTGAGATGACTGAAATCCATAACTCATTCCTGGTCTACACTTAAAAGTTTTGCCAGCTTCACTTTGGTAGTTAGGAGTGTGAAAAAAACATCACATCCATAGCCGACATAGTTGTGCAGGCAAAAGCCCTAGTGATGATGCAGTTAGTGGCAAAAAAAATCCTTTTGGTTGTATAGCTTATTTTCTTTAGGAACTGGTATAAACTGTCCTGCCAAAAGAATTCTTTTGCTAATCTAAGCTGTGTCTCCATTAAGACAGTTTGCTGGTATAATTACACCAGTATAATGACTACTCCAGCAAACCTTTCTAGTGTTGACAGGGGCGGCTCCAGGCACCAGCGCTCCAAGCGCGTACCTGGGCGGCAAGCCACGGGGGGCGGCCTACCGGTCGCCATGAGGGCGGCAGTCAGGCAGCCTTCGGCGGCATGTCTGAGGGAGGTCTGCCGGTCCCGCGGCTTTGGCGGCAATTCGGTGGCGGGTACGCCGAAGGTGCAGGACTGGCGGATCTCCCGCAGGCATGCTGCCGAATCCGCGTTACCAGCGGACCTCCCGCAGGCGTGCTGCCAAAGGCTGCCTGACTCCCGTGCTTGGGGCGGCAAAATACATAAAGCCGCCCCTGAGTGTAGACAAGGCCTTAAATCCTGGCTAGACAAGGGAAATTGGCACTGGAAACTAGTTTCACTGGGGCAAGCCACAATGCAGACATAGTGCACCAATGTGAAGTGGTGCTTCCATCCGCATAACTTACTCCAGCAATTTACCAACCACAATAGTACAAGCCCCATTTTGCACCAGTGTAACTCCATCAATGAACTGACCTAGTCTAGACAAGGCCTTAGATTGCAAGCTGAACAGATTTATTTGCTGATGAAAATGTAGTGACAGACAGGATGTGTCGAGAGGACGGGGGACTATATAACAATCAATTTAGTCTCCTGACCTGTTGATGTAGAAGAGTTTGTTGTTTCAAGACTGGCTACTAGTTTCCTGTAGGACCTGCTATCTCTAGAGGGGATTGTGAACTTGATGCTTATGAATGACAAAAAGAAAACAAATTCTCCTAGGATGGAAATTGAATGGATAATTTTACCCAGAGCAGTCACTCTTTGCATGAATCACTAGAAACATAAGGTTTGTAGTGAAAACACTAACCCAGCCTTACTGGATTCCTTTGTAAAATATCTGAACATTAATGCAATAAATCTTTGCTCTTGGATTTTGGATTATAGGATCTGGTCCAAAGTCCACAGAAGCCAATGGGAGTTTACATGAGCCAGAGGCCAAAGTGCGTGCGTGCGTGTGTGTGTGCGTATAGACACCCCCAAGGTAGAGCAAGTACTTCTGAAATCGGGAATAAGCAATTTATAATAGGAATGTGGATGCCACAGTATTGAAAGGAGTTGATGATACATTCTGAGTCAGACTTGAGGCAGTCCTGAGCACTGTACTGCCGGATATATCATCTTTCAGACAAGCTGTAAAAGCATGTCCCGTCCACTTGTCATTAGCTATCCCAGGGCACTTTACATATCAGATGGTGCATTAACTCCAGTCTCTAGGCTAAGTCCCAGCTATGGTAATTAGTTTCTCTCTTCCTCCATGCTCTCTGTAGTTTCAATTTGATATGGTATTCTTCATTTTCTAGCAGTGTTAAATAACTGCCATGCTTCACCCTAGAGGTGGCTGCACTTCACTGACAGTTGAAGTGATCTCTACATATTGTTTATATATCATCTTGTTAAATGTGTGAGGCCATTTGTGATCCTTCAGCCAGAAGAGAGTTATGTGGCATAAATATAAATTATGATTGTTATTAACATGAAAACAGCTGTTCCTGTTTGATTTGAGCAAAGAAAAACATGCAGCTAATGATGAGCAAGCTTTAAACATGTCTAGGAGACAGCACATGTGTACATTCTCAGTGTGTCTCAGAATAATATGAAGTTTAGGCTTTAAAGGAAAATATTTGGGTCCTTGCCAGGTAGACAGACAGCATGAATGAAACACCTGTTCTGGCTTTGTGGCGGTTTTGAAACCATTTGCTTATAGGGAAGGTATAGTCTGACCTTAAAGTTAACTGAATTCTCTGAAGTAGAGTAACATGTGCTACTCCTGCTGGATTACAAAAACTTGCAAAACTTTTGGTAAAAACATCTTCCAAAAGCCAAAACAGGAGTTGATGTCTTTTTAATAAAAAAAAGTGCAGCCCACACATTTCAAACCCACCAGAGATTGCTGGATTAATGGTCTTATTTTTATTGGAATATGCATTCAAGAAAGAAGTTTATAGATTAAATAAAACCAAGATGTCTTTCAAAATAATCTTATAAAAAGAAAATCTAACAATTAATTGGTTAAGATTTCTCCTTATTCTGCTTTCTATACTGGCACTCTTGGACTTGTGAATTAGGGGGAGTGTTTTCCAGAAACTGATGTGTGGTTCAACTCTGAAACATGTAAAAATGGCACCTTCTTACCTAGCAGGTCTTCCTATGTGTATTAGTATCACAGTGCCTAATCCTACACATTGCGGAACTAGAACTGAAGCACCATATAAGAGGCTGTCATCATCTGCTAGGATTGAGCCCTTAGTGCAGGATTTTCAAAATCAGTAACTAATTTGGGAGCCTTTATTCTTCACCACCAAGATAACGTGTGACCCAAAATTTGTTCCTGCTCATGAAAATGTTTGGTCTTAGTGTATAGCATTTTATTTTTTCTCGATAAGAATATGTAAAAAGCATTGGTTTACTTCTTCTGTTAATCTCAAAATAAAATAATCAACAATGTTATAAATCCTCTGCCTATCGCTACTTCTTATACACCTCTACCCCAATATAACGCGACCCGATAGAACACGAATTCGGATATAACGCGGTAAAGCAGCGCTCCGGGAGGGCGGGGCTGCGCACTCCGGCGGATCAAAGCAAGTTCAATATAAAACATGGTTTCACCTATAACGCAGTAGGATTTTTTGGCTCCCGAGGACAGCGTTATATCGGGGTAGAGGTGTACTTGCTACAAATGGAAACTTTTCTTTAGCATAGTCTCTATTTCCATTGCTCATCTGGAAGCATTAGATATCCTTTTTGTCCTTAAATTTGAACTGCAAGTCCTTACACAAATCAGTTCCACAGTTAAATTGAAACTGTTCAAATTCAGGCATCACAGTTATCATTGTACCCGATCCCTCTGCTCATGGAAACCTTGCAGCTAATACTACATTACTAAATGGGTTAACTCTGATTTCACTCTTAATAAATAGTTCCTATTCTTAATTGCATTTTGGAGGGATGATTAATTATGTGACAGGAGGCTACCACTAGAGGGATTAAAGTGATTGGATTTGCTATTGCTGTTTTGCCTCCTAATTCCCTTGCGGGAGAAAGAGGTTATTTGCTAATCCATGCCCTGCTTTCACTGTTAACTTTTTTACATTCACAGATAATTAATTGCTTGAGTCCCATAACGAATGGGGCATTTAATATTGTTTCAGGAAGTTTGTTTTAATTTTCCTGTCCATTGCAGTTTTGGATTTCTCTACATAGGATATGTTAGTTAACTATTACTAAAAAAAAATTCCATATTCAAACACTGCTATTAAACCTTACCAATGGGAAATAATCCTTTTAAATGTGCATTTTAAGGAACAATCGCTGCTTCTTAGTCAGGTGAGTTACAGTTAAATGGAGCTACTCCTGTAAGTAAGCTGAGCAGAATTTGGCCCTAAATGGGGGAAGCAGGGGAAAAAGGGTTTCTGAATGCAACTACTTCTTAGAGGATTTTCAAGTCTTAATAAAGCTCCCTAAAGAGGACAGGGCCACCCAGAGGATTCAGGGGGCCTGGGGCAAAGCAATTTCGGGGGCCCCTTCCATAAAAAAAAGTTGCAATACTATAGAATACTATATTCTCGTGGGGGCCCCTGTGGAGCCCGGGGTCTGGGGGAAATTGCCCCACTTGCCCCCCCCCCCGGGCGGCCCTGAAAGAGGAGGGGGTTAAAAGAAACTTGAAAACATTGCAGGAAGTCCTTGCTAATTGAATGGGCTTGGCTGCTGTGCTCTAATGCTTCCTTGCCATGTAGAACCCGGCAGACTAACGCACCCTTAGCCACTGTACCTTCAGAAGTCATGATGTCACGCTAATACAATCTCATGCTACGCAGTGCCAGCAGAGGAACAGCTGGCACTGTAACGCTTTCCGGCTTGTGGTGGCGTGCCAGTTTGGATCTGCACGGTGAGTTTTCTAGTGACCTACCAGCTCTTCCAAGTAGCACACTAGTTAATCCAAGTGGAATGTCAGCGCTTCTAATATCATACCGGTTGTAGCAAGGTGTATTGTAGTGTCCTTGGGGTCATGCTGGCTTCCTCCAAGCAGCGTTTTCCGGTGGTTCCAATGGCATGTCATTGTTCCCATCCTGCTACGACTGGTGCTGCACTATAAATATTATTGTATTGTGCATTATTGTATCATTTAAAAAAATTAGATCAAGTAAAAGGATCACAAAACAACCCCTTAAAACAATGAAGGTCGATAGCTACAGTACAAAAACTGAGGTGTGCAAATGTCCTGCACAAAATGTGTGTGCATGGACACACTTGATCTGCAGGCACAACTACGGTAGCTAAATATTCAAATTAAGCACATAATTGTGTGGGCGTTTAAAAAATTTAAGCCTAAAGCACGAATTTAGATTAAAAAAAAAAAAAAGAGGCTGTCCAGAGGAATAGCTCCAGATAGGCTATTCCACAAAAGAGGGGAAGGGGATAATGTATAATAATTGGAAACTGCTAATGAAAGAGGAGAAACTTCATAACAGCCTGTTAGTAGAGTGCAAAGGCTTAAGAAACAGAACCACTATGGCACAATTAAGTTCTTCCATTGCTTATGGCAAAGTCAGATCAAGTCCTATAACAATGCAGCGGGACCAGCATTCTAGACTTACCCTCATTTTATGTTTCAGGCCGGTATTAAATTTACTTTTACAGTTACAACCCTGCAAATTAGTCTGCGTGTGAGTACATGACATCAATAGTACCACTCTGTAGTTAAAGATAAGTACATGCATATAAGTGTTTGCAGGATCCAGGTCTTAGCGCACCTGGATCCTGCAAACATCATCAGTTAAATATATTTAAATTAAAGAGACACTACCATGTAGTTTAGCCATAACATTTATTTTATTAAAAATATAAAATCTCCTGTTAGTATTTTTTGCTTGCATTTAAATACCCCCGAACCCCGGTGCTGGAGAGGCAAATACAACAGCATTTTTCTAAACCAATGCAGGAGAACCAGGAAATGAAATGACTCAAATAAGGTAACATTCTGTTTTCAGTGTCTAAACTGAGTGAAATGGCAAAAAAGAAACGAACCAACAGGATGACTGGTGACAAGAAAATTAGATTTTGCTTTTTTCCCCTCAGTGTTATTAACCTAAGGCAATTAAACTCTTTAATTTGATTTTTAGTTACTAACTTTTTATTTTAACTTTTAAACTTTTTATTGACGATTTAAAAGTTGCGCTAATCCACCATGTTGTTTAACAAGAATCAAAAGAGAATGACAATACAAGAGGGCAGAGCTGAGCCCAGCAGGAGTTCCAGGAAGCAGACACATGGGGTCGGTAAAGGTTATATCAATTATTTAAAAAAAAAAATTCACCCTATTGGGGCTGTCCTCCTTCAAGTAGTTCAGTTGCTGACCTAAAAGGGGCAGGTGATTTTGAACATGGCATTTACATGGATTTGTCAGAAAATAGCTGTAAAAGTAAACATGATACTGTACTAACTTTCACAGTGGTAGCTGTGTAAGTCTGTATCAGCAAAAACAAGGAGGAGTCCTTGTGGCACTTTAGAGACTAACACATTTATTTGGGCCTAAGCGTTCACTTCATCAGATGCATGGAATGAAAAATACAGGAGCAGGTATATACTTTTCACTTCATGCATCCGATGAAGTGGGTTCTAGCCCAGGAAAGCTTATGCTGAAATAAATGTGTTAGTCTCTAAGGTGCCACCAGGACTCCTCAGTGGTTTTTGTTTATTGAGAGGGAGCACTGTTCTGTAGATATTTGTGGCACCTTAGAGACTAACACATTTATTAGAGCATAAGCTTTCGTGGGCTACAACCCACTTCGTCGGATGCATATAGAGTTGTTAGTCTCTAAGGTGCCACAAGTACTCCTGTTCTTTTTGCGGATACAGACTAACACGGCTGCTACTCTGAAACCTTGTTCTGTAGATATCTTTTGGGGGGGGGGGGACAGTTTAACGTGGACATTGAGTGGCTCTCTGCAAAGAGAAACTCCCCTGGCAAGAGCGCGGGGGACCCGCTCTGGCGTAGGAAGGGGTTAACCCAGGGCTGCCAAGACAATCGCATGAATAATCCCGCCGCGGCCACTCCCCCCCCCCACCTCGTCCCGGGGGGCGGCTGCCGCCGAAGGAGTTTGCAAAGCCGCGGCGGGCGCGTTGGCGGGGCAGAGGCAGGAGCCGGCCCCGGGGAGGGGCGGGGAGGGCAGAGATTGATGTCTCATCACTTGATTAGGCAGCCCTGCCTCTGCCCAGCTTGGCTCAGCGGCTGCAAACACCCAGCCTCGGCGGCGGCGGCGGCTCCCCTGCGTGCAGCCCGCTCCCCCGCCAGCTCTCCCCGCAGCGATGAGCCCCGCCGGGCAGCAGCGCTAGGCTCGTCCCCGCCAACTTCCTCTCCCCCCTTCTCCGTCCCTCGCCTCGCCGCAGCGGTGAAAATGGCGAGGAGGGAGCTGGAGGCGGACAGGCTCCGGGGTACCCTGGTGTCGGTGTCTCTGCTGCTGCTGCTGCTGGCGGCGGCGCTGCCCGCCGGCGCGGCTCGCCCGCGGGTCCCCCTGCCCGGGGACGTGAACGGCCACAGCCTGCACCCGCCCTACTTCAACCTGGCCGAGAGCACCCGGATCTCCGCCACCGCCACCTGCGGGGAAGAGCGCGCCGCCGCCGGCGGCAGCAGCCGGAGCCCCCGCGCCGTGGAGGATCTGTACTGCAAGCTGGTCGGCGGGCCGGTGGCTGGAGGGGACCCCAACCAGACCATCCAGGTACGGCCCCCGGCGCCGGGCAGCCCCGGACCCGCTTCCCGGACCCCCGGCGCGGGGCTCGGCGGCGCCACTTGTCCCCGGGGGCACCTGCCCCGAGCCCCCTGGCGCATCCCCTGGCCATGGCTCTCCTCCCCCGCCGCCCCAGGTAGCCCGGCGCCTGCCGCCTCTCCCTTGAATGGAGGCGCTCGCCGGCCGGTTGAATGGGGCCGGCCGCGCACAAAGCGATGTGGGAAATGCCTGTTCAGGTCCGCGTTTGCTTTGCCCCAGGCGCCCTCTCCTCCCGCTTGCTCTTCTCGCCACCCAGCGAAGGGGGACGTGTGAGTTTAGGAAACTTTTTGTTGTTGTTGGTTTTTGAGCCGCTGCATTGAATGGCCAGGGGGTCGCCTCCCAACGGGATGGTTTGAAGCAGCCCCTAGGCAATTTTCGTCCCATGCTTTAGCAAAGCGGAGCTGCATTAAATTCCCAAGGAATACGCCTGGCTCTGGTTGTGTGGTGCATTTACTCTTCGGGAGGGCTTTCCCCCCCAGTGTAAATCAAGATCTTGTTTTTCTTCCATCAGTATGTGTTTGCAAAGGTAGATTTCAGCTCCACTGGCTATGTGGAATTAGCCCAGCGGTTCCTTTTAGAAAAGAAGGGTGCGAGAGAGGGAAATCCTGCAACAAAGTATCTGGCCCATTTTAGGTCATTACCTACTAAGAGAGCAATTCAGTGTTTCAGAAAACAGCAGGGCAACAATCTTTTCATTAGTATTTTCCCAGGTGTGTGCCCTTGTGTTTGTGCCCTGAAAATAGCAGTTGCACTTCTGCAGAAGTGCATTTTCTTTAGCTCCACGAAAGGGCTGATTGTGGAAGATCATTTTGAAGGGATGGTGAGGGGTGATTTCCTCCCCCCTCACTTTTCTAAAAAGCTTGTCACTTGGCTAGTTGTTTGGAGGCATCTTCTCTGAATTCTCCAAACGTGGTTTCTCTTTCAAAGCCTGAAGGGGAAAGGGAACACGTGTTCCTTTTCAGGGTTGCTAGAAATGCTCCAGGGTTGCCAGAAATTGTACAAACTAAACACAGCCTGTTAGGTTCCCATGGCATTATTTTTAAAGGCATCAGTTTCTGTGTTGATGAAATCCAGGGCAAGTGGAGACTGCTGAATGGGTCTGAAAGCAAAGATCAGACATTGGTGATCATGCTAATATTTAATAATATGGGTGTGTAACTTGTGTTGAGATTTTTTTCTTTTAAGGGGTGTTGGTAATATTCACCTGACATGCGCTTGTAAACACAGTTTATCTATATCCCATGTGTCCCAGTTTAACCCAACAATAGGGACCTGTAGCCAGGAATCCCCGTGGAATGCAGACTGCAAAAATGCAGTAATACTCAGTCATTTGTGTGTAGCAGCCTGTTTAACAGCCATGGACATCTTGGAAGGCAGGGAGACCAATTGCAAGAAGATTTGTAAAATGGGAGCTTTAGTTCCATGAATCCCAGATCCGCTGTAATCCCATGAGAACAGCCAAAGTAGTGGGAAGCAAATAGAAGAATTTGAAACCCTCTTGTGGAATGAGGAAAAAAGCAATGACAAATCTAAGCAACACAATGTGCTGTTTGCCAGTAGCTTCTCCTGGGTTCTTTAAGAAAGATGGTGCTAGTTCACCGGGAGCAATAGGACCCTACTCAGCCTGTTAATAAGCAGCGGGCGCGTTTGGAAAACAGCTAGTGTGAAGTTGCTGCCCTCAAACAGGGTCAGATAGGAGAATGTGGCCGAATGGAATATCTGCTTCTAAAAAACCCTAAGTCTCCAATGCTTTAGCTACTTGGAATTTTCTCGCTACTAAAGGGCAAAGTCCTGTCAGTGGCCCATGCTTAAGGATGTTGCTGTGGGAAAGCCAACACCCCATTCTCCTTCAATTTGATTGCTTTACCGTTGTTAGCAGACTTGTGCGTCAGACCTGTATAATGCAACAGGTATTTATCTAAAATAAAACACAACTGGGCAAATATTGCCTTATTCTGTAGTTGATGGATGTGGGTAAGGATTCTGTGAATCCTGAACATAGCAGTTGTTGGAACTGCAGTGTTGCGCTTTTATTGTCAATGTAATGCTTAGAGAGGAAGATGACTGAGAAATGTGTGCTGTTTTGTGTGCAGTTGCCAACATCTAAATACCTGGTAAGTAAATCCAGTAAAATGAGACTTCTAAAAACATGGAGGTTTATTGCACATTAAGGGCTATGCATTTGACATGAAGTCAGTGGCCATTTGGGATGCTTCTGTGTGACTAGCCTGATTTATAACAAACTGCATTAAATAGTGGCTAAAATAAAGCATTCGGAGTCTAATAACTTGTGTGGTGCTCTCTAGCAGGTGTGACTCATGCCCTTGCAAATACAGCCTGGCCCTAGCACTGTAGTTTTCTTAAATCTTACCAGTTATTTCCAGTTAAACAAACGTGGTTCCTTAGACTTTGAGATACTATAGTGACCCCCTCCCTGTCCTTCTGTGCAGCTTTGATATGGGAGTGCTTTGATCTGAGCTCTGCTTCCTAGGCTGATATTCTTCGGTCAATCTGAAAGCTTTACAATCCTTTTGTAGTGGCTCCTTTCCATGACTACAGGCAGCACCTGAAAGGAAGGGGAAAAAAGAGGTATTAGTGCAAAGGTCAGAGTTCCCAATTCATCCCTGTTAGGGATTTCAGCACCACCCAGTGACTAAAGCAATGAGGGAGGTGGGGGGGAGGAGGGGAAGTGTTCAATTTAAGCAGTTTGAAGCGACAGTAATAAACTCCAAATGTAAGTCAGTAATACGCTCCATGTTTCACCAGTTACTCGCCTAACCCCTTCACCTGCTCTCTTGTATATTGTTCCACACAAAGTGCAGCCACGGTGAGGAAGGCTTTTGGGTGGGAGCGCGGCAAGATTCAGTTTTCATGGGTACTCAAGAAGTTTCAATGGGGCATGGTAGTTAAGAGGACAGACATTCACTGGATTGGCTGCCTAATAAATATTGTAGCTTGTCAATTTAATAGGTTCAATCAAGTCTCCCACCACAAACAGTTTCAGTTAATTAACACTGTAATAGAATTTTTTGGAGAGGGAAATCAACTATTTTTGCCTCAAGGAATTCCTAAAAAACCCTGTTTTGTTTAATAATACTGGCTTTGAAAATCGCAGAGTTTGTGGCATAGTTTCAAACACCAGGCTCCAGACCTGTTTGGAATATGATGAAGTCAGGGCATGGCTACACTTGCAGATGTGCTTTGAGTTAAACCAGCCTTTCGGAGAGCGCAGTAGGGAAAGCGCTGCAGTCTGTCCACACTGACAGCTGCAAGCGCACTGGTGTGGCCACATTTGCGGCACTTGCAATGGCATTGGGAGCTGTGCATTATGGGCAGCTATCCCACAGAGCAGATTTGGCCCCTTTTGTCTTGTTATCTGCTATGTCTGTAAAGTGCCTATCGTGCTTTGTGTGCTATACAAATAATAACTGGGAGATAGCTAATGTCAAAGACTCGTCCCTGGAAGTTTGGATGTTAAGACTAAAACGGAAGGATTGCTACTGTACCTTATTATTTCTACCTATGTCTTTTCCATGCTTCCTTGTATTAAGACACCAACATTTTAATGACTTAATTGGAATTGAAAACAAATCCTGTGAATTTTTTTTTTGTTTGTTTTTTTGGGGCAACAGGTTATAACTGCCTGCAAAACCAGACACCTCTTGCAACAACAGCCAAGCATGTGCCAATTTGGTGTGTGCAGTTACCGGATTTGCATGCACAGTTGAAGTAATTGTGCACCTGACTCATTTGAAAATGTCACCCAGGGCTTCCCCAGCCCCCCAGTTTATTTTCTCTAAAGCCTTGGGGTCTTGTCCCTCAGGGTTTCTGATAAATTAGGTGAGGATCAGTGAGAATGGGTCAAGACAAGGCCAGATAAGCCAGTACAAAGCCAGCTGCCTTAAGGTTGCCAAGCTCAGCAGGGCTTCAGGGCTCTTGTCTGTGCTCTGAGGAGATTTGAGATTTCCCATTTACTTCAGTGGGAGCAGGAGCAGGCCAGTGATTCTTTGAAGGCTCCTCTTCCATTCAGTCCCTCTCCTTATCACTCCTCTTGCAGTTTGTTCTGATAGCAGCACTATTATGTTTCTTAAACCCTTTTGCAACTTCTGTCTTTCTTCCTCCATTTCAATAGTTCTTTCACCTTGTTGCTTACCTTGATAGGCATCTCCCTCCCTCCTGCTCTTGAGCTGAGAAAACGTCTGTGTTGTTGTTTCCACAAGTCACAGGGTAACACTTGTCAGACCTGCATTTTTCTTTTTAAAACAAAATCTTCAGATTCTGAGGTCAGAGCTCAGCTCTCTTTTGATCTGAATAAGTGTGTAATCTGCCCTAAAATATGTTCGACTCGCTGAGTAGCTAGCAATGATCAATGTTGCTTGTGAGTCAGGTGCTCTCTCTAGACAAATGAGCTATTAAACTTTTGGGAATGATAATATCAGGGGCCAAATTACACCATTTAATAGCAAGCTCAAGTAACAGGTTTCAGAGTAGCAGCCGTGTTAGTCTGTATCCGGAGTACAAGGAGTACTTGTGGCACCTTAGAGACTAACAAATTTATTTGAGCATAAGCTTTCGTGGGCGACAGCAAGTAAGCCACTGAGATGTTAGCCTTTAATACTGGCACTTAGCATCAGTAACAGAGAGAGGAATGTTTGTAGCATCAATAAAGTACAGTAGCCTTTGTTAATTTTCAGTCCTCTGGAAACTTGAAGGGGCGACTGCATGTCATTGCTAGGGTTGTGTGAACACTTGCAGCAAAATTCAAGAACACCAGAGTGAGGATTTTGCATTTTGTTCCAAGTTTCCTTAACATCCCACTTTTGTGACAAGCCTCTGAATTTTGGGCTTGGCCCTAGAAATCTAATTCTCCACACAACCTGTTGCACAGGTTTCTTTTAGCGGGTCTGTTCTTTAGTCACCTGTTACTTGTTCACCCAGTGAATGTCTGCTCTTTGCTTGTCTGTGCCCTTGTTAGATGTTGGTTTAAAAAGTCCTTGTTGTGACTCCCTGTGTTACAGCAAGGTCTCAGTGCACAGCAAACAGTGTTACCCTGGGCAGCTGTGGCTGTCTCCATTCCTTGGCTTTGTACTTCACTGTCTGGTATTTTCATATCTCTAGCCGAGTTAATTAAAAGGTGGGCTTGTTCAGAACAAGTTGTGTTGCATAATTGCCTGCAAATAACATACCACACGTCTGCAGGGAAGAATGCTGGGAATTTTCAGTTTCCTTTTTGGCTTGGAGTCTCATCCAGCCCTTAGAGTTTGTGGAAATGACAATGGTTATTCTGTGGGATGACTATCTTACTGCAGCCCTGGAGGGGGAGAGGGTTTGAAGTGCTAGGAAGCTGGAAGTTGTTCCTGGAGATATGTTTCTGGTGTAATAACGCCAGCCGATCTTAAACCGAACTTTGCACCCCTTGATAATCTGTACGTTATTCCCTGACAGCCAGAAACTTCTATGCTTAAACTCTGTACTGTTCACTTTTTTTTTTTTTTAAAGCATCTTTAAAAAAAATGTTAAATTTAAAACTACCAGGAGCCATGACAGACAAGGCTGAGGTACTATGCCCAGAGGTAACCGTCTCTTTTAAAGGGGAACTGTCAGCTAAGTGAACTCCTTTTGTGGGCTGTTCATAGCAAGGTGATTCAAGTGACAGGACAGAGGGACTAAGCTAATAACTCACCAATTCCCTAGACTATTTTCAGGCCCCCTCAGCGTGGCCCAAATCCCGCCTTTTGGTGTAACCCGCCTTGCTGTTCTACAGAAGCGTCTTAAGCAGCTGGGCGCCTGCCTGAGCTGCTCAGGGCCCACCCCATGAGTTGCAGGGTTCTCTCCCTCCCTGGCTGCATGCCCAGGGGTCTATTGGTACCATAGCAACCCACGCTGCACCAGGGAGACCAGGAGTGACTCACAGCTAGAGGCCCTGTTGCTGCTGAGGAGATCACAAGGCTGGCCGGTCTGGCCAGGTGTTGGATGTTGGCTATTACATTCAAGCAGGGCCATAGCTGAAAGGGTTTTACTTGTAAATTACCTCTTCCGCCCCAGTTTTTGTTTTGGGTTTTGGTTTTCTGGTCCCTATTAGAATTATACATGTACAGAAGGGGAAGGGAACACTGTGACGGGTTGGATCACAGAAACCCCCTTGGGAGCTGCCACCCAATGTACCAAGACTACTTCTATTTTTTCTTTTTTTAAATTAAATATTAAATTAATGGAGATAGGATATCTCCTAGAACTGGAAGGGACCTTGAAAGGTCATCGAGTCCAGCCCCCTGCCTTCACTAGCAGGAGCAAGTACTGATTTTGCCCCAGATCCCTAAGTGGCCCCCTCAAGGATTGAACTCACAAGCCTGGGTTTAGCAGGCCAATGCTCAAACCACTGAGCTATCCCTCCCCCCACAGCTATTCCTGTTTTCCCTGCCAGCTCAGGACTCCAGCACCCTGTCTTGCTGAGCCAGACACTCCCGTCTGCTCCAACACAGACCCAGGGTCTGAATTACTTGCCCCAAAGCTGCAAGTTTACCTGAAAACAGCTCACAGAAGTGTGCTTGTCTTTAGCACTCAGATGCCCAACTCCCAATGGGGTCTAAACCCAAATAAATCCGTTTTACCCTGTATAAAGCTTATACAGGGTAAACTCATGAATTGTTCGCCCTCTATAACACTGATAGAGAGATATGCACAGTTGTTTGCTCCCCCAGGTATTAATACATACTCTGAGTTAATTAATAGATAAAAAGTGATTTTATTTAATACAGAAAGTAGGATTTAAGTGGTTCCAAGTAGTAACAGACAGAACAAAGTAAGTCACCAAGCAAAATAAAATGCGCAAATCTATGTCTAATTAAACTGAATACAGATAATCTCACCCTCAGAGATGCTTCAGTAAATTTTTTCTCAGACTGGACACCTTCCAGGCCTGGGCACAATTCTTTCCCCTGGTAGAGCTCTTGTTCCAGCTCAGGTGAGAGCTAGGGGATTCTTCATGATGGCTCCTCCTCTCCTTGTTCTCCTCCACCCCTTTATATATCTTTTGCATAAGGCGGGAACCCTTTGTCCCTCTGGGTTTCCACCTCCCCCCCCCACTGGAAAAGCACCAGGTTAAAGATGGATTCCAGGTCAGGTGACATGATCACATGTCACTGCAAGACTTCATTACCCACTTGCCAGCACACACATATACAGGAAGACTCACAGGTAAACACAGCCATCTGCAGACAATGGTCCTGGTTAATGGGAGTCATCAAAATTCCAAACCACTATTAATGGCCCACACTTTGCATAATTACAGTAGGCCTTCAGAGTTATATTTCATATTTCTAGTTTTAGATACAAGAGTGTTACATTTATACAAATAGGATGATCACACTCAGTGGATTATAAGCTTTGTAATGATGCCTTACAAGAGACCTTTTACATGAAGCATATCCCAGTTACATTATATTCACTTATCATATTTTTATAAAACTATTTCAGTTACATTATATTCACTTATGTTTTTATAAAACCATATAGACTGCACAACATCACAAACACATTTTGTTTATTTTAAAAAAACCTCAGGTGTGGACCCCAAGCAATCCCCTCCTCCAGTGCTGTAGAATTTCCAGTTGGAAATGTGCTTTATATACCCTCAGTTTGGGGGTGGTCACAACACAACAGCATAACTCTGGGTTGCCTGCAATAATGGCACTTGTGGGGGGTTGTTTATTCATCCTGGCTGGAGAGATCCCCATTAAAAATGCTTGATGTGGGTTTAAAGAGAACATGTGTGGAGAGAACGTGCATCTTTAAAGGGATACAAGTCCTCTTTGGGGAGAGGATGGTGGTGAGGTTGCTAAACCACTTAGGTGCCACATCCACTTCTTGATTGTTCTTTGCCTCTCCTTTTACCTGGCAAGAATATCCTCCCTCCCTGATGTCTGGGCTTTTTATGAACAAAAAAGAGTCTGCTGCTTGGAATGTGCCAGCTGCTCTGGGATTGTGTTAATTTCTCCTGTTTGTGTCTTCCGGCAGGGGCAGTACTGCGACATTTGCACATCGATGAACAGCAACAAGGCTCACCCCATAACCAACGCCATCGACGGAACAGAGCGCTGGTGGCAGAGTCCTCCCCTCTCTCGCGGGCTGGAGTTCAACCAGGTCAATGTCACCTTGGACCTTGGACAGGTAATGGAAAAGGCTTGTGGTGTTTTAGGTTGAAAGCTGCTCTTGTCGGGGACCTGTCCTCTTGGGTGTCTTTAAAGAGCTTCAGTTATCCCCATGGTAGAGGTGAGACACAACGCTGCTGTGATGACTGGACAGGGAATTCTCCACTAAGGTCCCAGGGTGCAGACAAGACCTTCTAGTTCTCTCCAGCTCTAAAACAAAACTTAATGCAATCTGTGCTGCATAGTGTTATCTACCACACAATCTCCCTAAGCATTGGCCACAGCGGTCACACAAGAGTCACAAAAACCTGTAGCGCTGACTAAATAATAGTAGTGCTCCTGAAGAGTCTTTGGCTAACTTGGCTACCATGTCATATGTAAACCTCACTCCTGAATTCCTTGTTGCTATAGCCAAAACATGAGCCATGGCTGGCCCAGAGGTGTTAAGATGTGTGTTGCAAAACATTAACTAGAGCATTTAAACCATGGAGTTTTAAAACATGAAATCAACTTTAAAGGCCTTGTGACAAAACTGACAATAGAGCTTTGGTCTTCAGTACTGTCCAGTGAAAAGAATTAGCATTGTAGAAATGCTAGCTACCAGCCCTCATGGCCGCTCACCTCTGTAGCACCTGTTCATTTGGAGAACAATTCTTCTGGAAACATCGGGTTATTTTATCAAACCTTCCTCAGCGGAGGGGAGGGGGCTCCAGGAGTAAACTGTTTCTAAAAACAACACTGGGCCACGTTGTAAACAAGAAATCACAAACTCTGCTTAGTGACCCTGGGCTTTTCTGTAGGCCTTTGCTTCTGTGTATAGACAGCAGTGTGGCCAGTGTCTGCTATATCCAGAGAACCCTGTCAGTCCACAGACGCTTCCAAACAGGAGAGTGTGGTGCAGTGTCTCTGAGTGTAGGGGCATTAGGGAAGACTCCTGCTTTCCAGATGCCTCGTTGCCTGGTGTGCTGTAGAGATCGTCTTTTACCTCCGCATGCTATTGATGCAGTAGAAGGGCTTTGCTTGTCTCAGGTCTCCCTTCTGAAAGGGACTGTTTGAGGGCTTCATAGGGGCCTGTTGCTTAGGCAGAAGGGAAGCATTTTTAAGCAATTGCCTCATTTTGCAACCCACCTTGTTCAATATTTAAATATCCCCAGTACATTAGGGGAGCGGCAGGGCATCGGTGAATGGGGCCTGGAGAGGGGTAATGAAGCTTTTCATTTCAAGGGAGCGCCTGCTGTCTGCTGGGAGATCTCCTGGCTAGTAGCCCTGGCTTCCCGGTTTCTTGAATAGAGCAGGCAAAGGAGGCAGTCTGTGTGCTGTAAGCAGTTTACTCCTCAGAATTCAGCGAGCCGGGCATTCACTCCAGAACTTGTTTATAATGAAGTAGCACTTCTAACTGCTGCTGGGTGCAGACTTTCATCGCCAGCATTGGGATTTCTCTGGCCCCTGCTGATGGAGGGGGTGGGGGGGAGGAGGGGAAATGTGGTTTCCAAGCAGGTTGAGGGTTGGCTTGAGCAAGGGGCCTTCTGCTACCAAAAGGTGGAGAGAAAGTTGGAATCAAGTTTTTGAAGCTTGTGTTACAGGTGAGCTGCACAATGTAAGCCCCTCACCTTATTTGTAGGCACGTTGCTTTTTTGCTTGTGCAGATATGGGGCTCGGTGAATGAGGCCTTTGCATGGTTCCCCTATTGTGTGGCTTTGATAGCATGACCATTATGAAGGCAGTGGAGGAGTTGCGTTGAGTGATCAGAATTTCAGGTGCATGGATGGACCGTCATGTTATTTGTAGTCCGCTTGGTTTGGAGTTAAATAAACTCGGGGGCCCTGAGCATGCCCTAAAGATCTGTGCCTGAAGGGGGTGCTCTGCACGGAGATCTTCCCTACAGCCAGGCAACCGAACCCTCGCCGTGTAGGAGGAATCTAGTCCTAGTTTGTACCTCCTGATTTTCAGTAATATTCAAATATGTTAATTTCTGCTCATCCATTTGAGCTAAGTCTCCAGGATCCCCTCTAAACATGTCCCTGCCACGTAACAGTGCTAGCATAGCTTTCCTGCATGCTGTGGACAAAGATCTTTTTTTTCCGGAGACCCTTGATAGCTACACTGTGCAATCCACGTTGCCCCCCCCCCCCCAAAACATCCCCATAAGGCCTTGATCAGAATCTCTAAAGCAGATTTAGAATATGGCTCTTGGGAGGGTGAGAATCCTCAGCCACACTGGCCAAGGAGGTTGTACTAATGCCGTTTCCAAAGTAACTGGAATCCACTGGGTCCCTCTGAAACGCTCCAAATGCAGGGGTTTTGTGAGGTGAGGAGAATACTAGAGCTTTGTCTCCTGATGGGAGGATGTGGGTGGAACTTTGCTTGCTCCAACTGCTGTCTCTACCTGTGGGCGGGAGGGAAAGGAGAGAGGGTTTCAAAGCCCATCAAGTCAGGGCAGGCATTCCTCTTCTCCCCTCCCCCCCCTTCTCCAAGCAGCACCTTTGGCCCTAAACAGTGATGCAGTCTGCAGAGCAGACTGCTAGCGAGTTACTGAAGCTTTGATGGCTCAAATCTGCATCTACCTCCTTCAGTTCCTTCCTAGACTGTAACATTGGGAGTGCGGGAGTGAAGATCCAGGGGGAAAGTTGGGATATTGGGGAGGAGAGGGGGGAAATTCTGCCATGGTGAAATTTTTGGTCTTTGGGTTTTCTCTTTCTCACCCTGCACTCCCATGTTTCCTTGTTCATTTCCCACTCCCTCATTCTTTTGCTAGTGGGAAATGGGATTTCATCACTGTGCATGCTAGGTCATGAGCAAAATCCAATGTGACCACTGATGGTGACTGGTGGATTATGTGGAAAGGATCCCTCTAAAATGACTGGTTTCAGAGTAGCAGCTGTGTTAGTCTCTAAGGTGCCACAAGTACTCCTGTTCTTTTTCTAAAATGACTGTTACTCCTCACCATGTCCAAAGTTTGCATTCACTGGTCCTCCACAAATACCCAATTCAGGCCACTGCAAGAGCACATGGTCTGTTCTCAAACTAGCAACCCATTTCTGGCAGTTTCATCATAACAGTAATCCTATATTAAATGGACATTCCTTTCACGTATACTCTGGATTGGCCCCGGTTCTCATCCCCCACTTGTCGGGGTTAGGTGATGGCGAGTGTTTGTGGGATTCTGTAACCCTTCACCCGGTTTCCTTCTGTTGACCCGAGGCTGTGGCTGAGAGAGAGGAAGGTAAAGAAAGGCTTGCCTGGGGTCCTATTGTACCTGCAGGGCATGTGCCAGAAGAGCCTAATGTAATTGGAAGAGAAGCGTTGGAAATTCCTTGGATGCCTGTGGGACTGTGCAGGTGATAGCCTGAAAGGCAGGCTGAGCAATTTACAGGCTGGAAAATAAGGCCTTTTATGTCTCCCAATGCCCTGTGGGGAGCCCTTTTTTGTCCAGTTTAAAT
Organism: Terrapene triunguis; assembly: GCF_002925995.2. Classification (NCBI taxonomy): domain Eukaryota; kingdom Metazoa; phylum Chordata; order Testudines; family Emydidae; genus Terrapene; species Terrapene triunguis. The sequence continues at coordinate 7,985,043 of NW_020664481.1, forward strand.
ATAATTGAGTGGCTTGGCCAACGTCTGCCTCAGAAAATGTCTTACTCGTTTTAGATAGTAACCAGCACTGGTTCCTTTTGAGCTATGATGTTGGGGTACAGGGTGGATGTGTTTAGACACATCGAAGGTTCTGGGGTCACCGACATTTGATTTGCTGCAGAGATACTGGAGTGTCCTAGGGTGGTTAGGGTCAGGAAAGGGATTCTTTGAAACACTGCCCTTTTGCCATAGCAATTCTTTGCTGCCAGCGTCTCTTCTGAGGCTTGGCCTTCACTTAAACGTTAGGTCAACATAGCTACCTCAGTCAGGTGTGTAGGGGGGGAAAAACCCATGCCTGGCTGACACAGCTATGCCGACCTATCACCCAGTGTAGATACAGCTGTGTTGAAGGAAGAGGGCTTCCCTTGACAGAGCTACTGTCGTTCAGGGAGGAGTTGTTCCTATGCTGATGGGAAATACCCCTTCCATTGATGTAGATGGTGTCTGCACTGTGGGGTTATGCCAGCATAGCCACTGCATAGACATGCCCTGAGTCATGCCTGCTTAATTACTAACGAGAACCAAGTTTCTTCAGCACTTGACAGCATCATGGGGATAGGGGAGACTGTGATTAATTTGTTCATCAGCTGTTGATCTCTGCTTTCAGTGGCTGTGTCCAGAACACTTGCTCTCTTTCTTCACTGGGATAACGAAATTGGAAGGGAAGGGGAAAGGGAGGAATATTCTTTGCAGCCAACTAACAGTTTATAAAACGCAGGTTGGCCACCCAGCTGGAATTATTATATTAAAGGCCCACACCATGTCGTTTTAGTGTCAGCAGCTGCTTAAACATTATGGCTTCATTGGTAGGGTAGATCAGAGAGGTCTCATCCTAGAATGGGCAAAAGGTAATCAAATGCATAATCTGCTTGGGAGAAATTGTTCCAGCTCCCTTGTATCTGCTCCCTCATCGTCTGTGGTAGCAGAGCTATGGTTTCAGAACTGCCATTGGATGTTGATGCAGATAAAACAGGGAAAGGGGTGGAGGGAGAAATTCTAGAATTCCGATACTTGGCTGAGATCTGGCAGCTAGAAACAAAACAAATTGCTCCATTTACAACTGGAAAAAAGGGAGCTAATTGGTACTGGAAGCTGCTGGTGGAGAATAAATAGAGAACAGATTTTTTTGCTGCTGTTGATCATAAACTCACTCTTAAAGCTTCCAAACGTTTTGACACTGGGGTAAGTAGTCTGGTGACTCCTTGGGAGTGTCTTGTTACAAAATAATGCTACAGAACCATGCTAGAACAAGGACTGGCTTTCCTGCATGGATGGGGCTGGAGTGCATTAGCACTAAGTTTACAGCATCATTGCTTAGCATGGTCCTATCCACAGGTCAGACCAAACCACGCAATAACGTTTTTGATGCTGAGGCTCAATGTTATAGTGCAGATAGGGGTATTAGTGACACTCACCTATACCGTGTGGAAGACAATGGTTCTCTTAAGTGAAAGGAAACTGAGCCTTGCTAGTGAAACTGTTTTGTCTGTGAGGGCATCTTCGCTGTACAGGCAGCCTAGGTGCACGGTGCCTGGGTGAGCAGCCACACTGCAAAGCCCGTTCTGAGTTACTGTGTGCTGCACTCATCCGTGTGGGTCGCTAGGGAGGCCTGTCTCATGGGTGGTTGTGCTGCAGTAAGCTGACCCACTCTGATTCTTAACTTGTTTGTTCTGGGCACGTGGGGGGAGGGGGATTTTGGGAAAGCACTGGAGAATTGTCAGCACTCGAGTGGTTTAGCCTGGATCCTCACTGCAAAATGGGTGAGTCAGCAGCCTGGGTCGGCTTTACCCAATGAAATAATAGGGAACTGCTCCAAGGCACGTGCAGATTGATCTTCTTACTCAATGCACTGGGGAAGTGAAGGCTCCATTTGAGCGCTGAGCAGGTCAGCTGGGGAAGGGGGAAAAAGTCCATCAGCGAGAGCCTTGGAGCCTTTGTCACAAGCAGTAGGTTACACGGAGAGAGCACAGGGAGGATTGACTGTGAATCTCCGTGGTGCTTGCCTGCCAGAGTTCTGTTGATTGCTACTTGCTGCAGGTGGCGGGAGGGACAGGGCGCGATTGAAGGTGTTTTAGCTGAGCGGACTCTTGAAGCGAGAGCCGTAATAAATCCGGTGGCTTTTTTTTCAAGAAATATGAATGGCTGGCTTCCTGCCAGAGCCTGACATCTTCCTGACATGAAGCTGAACCAGGCCAAGCCTCTCCAGAGAGCGTTCTGTATTGTCAGTGTTTCATGGTACGTTGTGTTGAGAAGAATGCTTGCAGCCATGAAATGGAAGTACCTTCATGCCGCTGCTTGCCTAAGGTTAATAACTGCAGCAGTGGTGGCGATGGGGTGCTTAGTGTCCCCGCTTCCACAGAGCTGTTGCCCGCCCTGGCTGATGCTGGAGTTGCCATGATTCCCCCCTAAACACAGTGGGGAGAACTTCAGATTGAAATTTTGCAGTGTGTCTTGATTCACACCCTCTCAGGTATTTATTTCCTTCTCTGAAGCCCACATTTCTTCCTGTCTGGCAGCCTCCACCTGGGGAAAAAATCCCAGGCCTGGAAGAGCAGGATCTGACAGTGCCTCATACCTTCCGGCCACTCTCTTCTAGATTCCAAGGCCAAAAGTGACCAGTATGATTAAGGCTACAATTTAATCACAGGTATTTTGAGGAAAAGTCATGGACAGGTCGTGGGCAAGAAAAAAAAAATCACTGCCCGTGACCTATCCATGACTTACACCATAAATACCCATGATCGAATCTTGGGGGAAGCCCTGGTGGGAGGAAGAGCCCGCGGCACCAGCTCCCCCCCTACCCCCTCCCCTCCCGGCACCACCTACTGCGAGCTGCTGAGTTGTGGCAGCTCCCGCCACCCCTGGCACGACTGTTCAGGCTGTCCCCAGGGCCAGCTGCATTGGCGGCTGCTGCTGGGTGGTCCCTGGGACCACTGCCAGGAACCGTCGAGCTGCGGCTGCTCCCACCGCCCCAGGACAGCTGCCTGGGGCCACCAGAGCAGCAGCTGGTGTGGCTGGCTTTAGAGCTGCTCCAGCAGTGGCCGGTGTGGCTGTCCCCAGGACCTCCTGAACAGCAGGCCCTGGGGCCAGCTGTTTGGATGGCCCTGGGGCCAGCTGTTTGGATGGCCCTGGGGCCAGCTGCAGTAGTCACGGAGGTCACAGGAAGTCATGGAATCCATGACCTCGGAGACAAATACGGAGCCCTAATTATGATCCTGACCTCATGGATACCACAGGTCATAGAATAGGGGTTCCCAAACTTTTTGCCGGCATGACCCAAATTTAATGAAGGCTTTCCTGCCAGGACCCCAGAGAACATGGAGGACGCCATTTAGAAGAGCAAAGTGGTGTCCTCCACATGGTGTGTGATCACACTTGCAGAGGATGCTTTTGTAGAGCAAAATGATGTCCTCCATGCATCATGACCTTGCATGTACAGTGCATACGAGGTTGCGCTGTGTGGCACAAAATGGCGCCCTCGGCACAGCAGGGATCACTGGAACCCAATCTGCTGATGGCGTATCTAGAACCCATCTTTTAGAAAGGCATTCAATCGTGATATAAAAATGGTGAGGCTTGGAGAATGCACCATGACCCGTGGTAAATTATCCAATGGTTAATTACTCTTGCTGTTAAAAATTTACACCTTAATTCCAGTTTGTATTTCTCTAGGGTCAATTCCATTGCATCACATTATACCTTTCTCAGCTAGACTGAAGGGCCTTTAATCAATTGTTTGTTCCCCATGTAGGTACTTACAGGATATAATCAATTACCCCTTAATCTGGTGTGTTGTGGGGCACTGCTCTAGAGGAAGAATGCCGCCTTCTCTTCATCTTTGACTTTCTGTACTGACATTCATATGCATTTGCCTTTGTCTCTTTAGAGATGACAGTGTTTCATCCTTCAGAGACGTCCAGGTAGTAACTTCTACCAGATGCACACTCCAATTCCAGTTCACCTTATTCAAAAGCTTCACATATTAATAATTTACAGAAGACCGAGGAAAAGGATGGATAGATAGATAGATGAACGTTAGGACTAGTTTGAAGGTGCTTGTTTTAGTATCCGTAACAAATGCATAAGCTACAGAATAAGTGGACATAGGTGCTAGGGATGTAAATATGGGTAAAAAAGTTAACTGGTTAAACGATTAATTATTTTGTTTAACTGGTTAATCGTTAACTGAGGTAGCTGGGGGCGGGGGGGAGCTGGCATGGTGAGGGGCTGGGGGTCCGGCTCGCAGGGGGTGGGTGTGTGCGTGTCCGGGGGCCAGGGGCCAGCGTGTGTGGCCAAGGTCTGGCGTAGCTGGGGCCAGCTCGCGGGGGTCTGGTGGACGGGGTCGGGCAGTATGGGGCTTGGCGGGACGGGGGTCAGGTGGGGCTGAGGGCACAGCAGGGACTTGGGGCCTACTGGCTCAGCTGGCCTGGCTGGGGGTGGACTGGCATGGCTGGGGCTGGAGTCCCTCCTGCCAGCCTGTTGCTAGAAGTAGGGGTGCTGCTGCACCCCCAGCTTGAAATGGTTTCCATGAGATACAGGGTTTACAGTTTGGTTCATTGGCTCTCAGCTCCCCTGCTGTACAAATTGTTTCAGCACTACTGCAGGTGGATCATTGACCTTGTTCCTTGTGACGTAGGAGTTTGCTGGGGTTTTCGAAGCGCTGAAAGTTGCAGGCTCTGAAGAAAAGAGCTCCCTTAGAGTCCCAGTGGCCCAGCTAATTAGCTTATTTTCTAAGCCCCTTTAGTTGAGAAGTACAGGTGTCAGTCGTCGCAATACACAGTGGTTGCCTTTATCCCTGGATCAGACTGATTCTTGTTAAGTGGGGAAACTCATTCCAAAAGGAGGTGTGTTTTCCTGAAGTCTATTTCCTGTTCACAAGTCTCACTTCCTCTTTCTTATTGCACAGCGTAGACTGCTGCTTGGGGCCTGTATTGTGTAAAGGTTAACCATGCAAGGGGTGGACATAGAAGAGATGTCCGTGTGAGTCAGGCATGCAGTGGTGTACATACAGCTTTGGCATGTGTTCCACTTTTAACATGCAGTCCCTAAGGCTTGGTCTACACTTACCCCCCAAGTCGAAGTAAGGTACGCAAATTCAGCTACGTGAATAACGTAGCTGAATTCGACATACCTTACTTCGAACTTACCGCGGTTCAGACGCGGTCCACACGCAGCAGGCAGGCTCCCCGTCGACTCCGCGGTACTCCTCTCGTTGAGCTGGAGTACCGCAGTCGACGGGGATCACTTCCTGGTTCGATTTATCGCGTCCAGACCAGACGCGATAAATCGAACTCGGAACTTCGATCCCCAGCCGCCGAACTAGCGCGGCAGTGTAGACCAGCCCTAAGTCAGGGATGGGCAAACTACGGCCTGCAGGCCGGATCTGGCCCCTCAGGGCTTTGGATCCGGCCAGCGGGATTGCCCCCCATGGTGCCACGGGCCCCGCACCGCTCTCAGCAGCGTCTGGCCCCATGTCCCTTCTGCCCCCGGGGCCCTTGCCTGCAGGCACCCCCCACCCCCGCAGCTCCCATTGGCCGGGAACAAGGAACTGCAGCCAATGGGAGCTTTGGGGGAGGTACCTGGAGGCGCTGCAAGGGCAGCACATGCAGAGCCCTTCGCCCCCCATCCCCGAGGGGCTGCAGTGCTTCCTGGAGCGGCGTGGGGCCGGGGACAGGGCAGGTGTGCAGGGAGCCTGCCCTGGCCCTGGTGTGCACCACTGCCACCCCAGAGTCCAAACCCCTCCTGCACCCCGCCCCCCAACTCCCTGCCCTAAGCCCCCTGCCTGCACTGCGCAACCTTCCTGCACCTCAATCCCCTGCCCTGAGCCCCCTGCTGCACTCCACACTCCTGTGCACCCTAACCTCCTGCCCTGAGCCCCCTGCCACACCCCTCCTGCACCCCAAACCTCTGACCTGAACCCCCTCCTGCACCCCAACTCCCTGCCCTGAGCTCCCTGCTGCACCCCTCCAAACCCCTGCCCTGAGCCCCCTCATACACCGAGCACCCCCTCCAAACCCCAACCCCCTGCCCTGAGCCCCCTCATACAGTCCACACCCCTCCTCTGCCCCAATCCCTTGCCCTGAGCCCCTTCCTGCACACTGCACCCCCTCCCACACCCTGCACTCTCTCCTGCACCCCTGCCCCGGCCCTGCATACAATTTTCCCACCCAGATGTGGCCCTCGGCCCAAAAAGTTTGCCCACCCCTGCCCTAAGTGAACAATTAAATCCCTAGTCTCCACTGGCATCTGTGCATTCAGAGAAAGTTCTTACCATTTTCCATGGGTAAGTAAACAGCCTAGCCTCTTGCATTGTTAAAGGAGAGATGTGAAGGAAGAGCACAATTCACAGCACTCTTTCTCCACCTGTGTCCAGTCCGTTCTTATTTTCCTTTAGAAATATCAGTTTATCCTTTAACCTGGCGGTTTGGGGGACCGGCACAGTAATAGCTAGTCTGCACTTCTCCTATCTCCAGTGAGGTGTGGATGGGTGGGGGTTAGCATGCAGCCGAGTCCTAGTTATTCTAAAACCACATCAAGAACAGCCTTGATACACCCTGAGAGAAATTACTAATAAAGGAAGCCCATTCTGCTGGTGGTTGGCATGATTCTCTGTTGCATTGCTGGTGCTTGCTTGGAAACATTCGGCTTGGGATGGGAACTGAGGTCCTCGTTCCTTAGAACATCATAGTGGTCTACATAGTGATCCTAGAACAGAGCGCATCCATCCAAACACAAGAACCAAAGACCACAGGTATACACACATGTAAGGCCGTTCGCCGTACCTGGTCATGCTGAGTTACCTCTGGTGCTGCAGCTACAAAGGAGCCTTAGCTATCAATTTAATGGTGCTCTGCAAAGTATTTAATTAAAAATAAATTAGGTTTGTGGGATTTTGAGCTCCTCTGATTATTTTGGATCTCTGACTAGGTCCTAAGGTGATGTAGTTGCTGCCTCAGTTTCCCATTAGGGTGACCAGGTGTTTTAGCAACCCTGCCAAACGGAATTCCACCCCTGCTGGGTTAACCGACGTCCATCATAAATGGACAACCTGGCCATAATACTTCAAGATACATCGCCTCCTCATTGGGATCTGTCTTTGCAGGTGTTTGTCCCAACGGCCTGATCTGTCCCAGGGGCTGGTGTACAAGATGTAAACGATAGAAGGGTCCAGCCTAAACTATAGCTGGCTGGATCGTCTGCTCTTCTCATCTGTGGTCTAGGTTATATAGCAAGCTCATCACCCAGTTACGCTGGGTGGTGGATGAAGGAGAGCACTCACTCCCTCTACTGGGAACTCCAAACCTGGGCTTCTCAGAGGAAGCAGATTGTTGCCTCCTGCTTCTGCAAGCTCCGCTTCCATGCACACAGTCATTTCTTCCACCCAGAGAGAAGCTCTTTACACACATTCCCCTGTCTAGGGTTTCTCCTTACCCACCTTCTCAGCTCTCTGCCAAGAAATCCTTAGTCCTCTCCAATGTTCTTTCCCAAGCCTGTGTTGGAGAAACCCAACAGTAGCTGCACCCCAAAGGTTCCTGTCTTTCCATCTGTGGATGGACTTACAACAGGTCTGAAAGGGAGGGGTTTCTATATCCCTGCCACCTCCTGCAGCATGCATTGTTGCCACGGCTACAGTTCCATCCCTCCCTCCCTCCTAGAGTACTAGTCACAAAATGCCGTGCTGCTTGAACAGGCTTATGTGCCAAGTGGTCAGCTTGCCTTAAAGGGCCCAGCATGCCTTGCTACCGCGAGAGATGCGGCAGTCAGGACTTCTTTATATAATTTGTATTTTGTTTTTTTTTTACCTTTTTAGAAGTATCAGGACCATCAATAATCATCTCTCTTCTTGCTGGAGGACCTCTGTGGGGAGGAGTAGTGGGGCTTAGGGATGTTTGTTGTGAGCTCTTGCACCTCAGTTGAAGGGGTGAGCGGTAAAACCCTTTAACAAAGGCATTCTTTCTCCAAAGTGCATGTTAGCCATTTGCAGTCAGAAGAGTTAACACAAATAAAGCCCGCTAAACAGTCTGATGAAACATCCCTTCCCCTCTTAAGTTGCTGAGGCTACAGTCTCTTGACTCTCATGATAGGGTCACTGGCTCTTCAGTCGCATAGTAGCTTTCAGAGTAGACAGGACATGAATTTTTAATGTTTAAAAAAGACAAGCAAACCAGCCCCCAGTCTGAGCACTTCTGACTGCTTTTCCCTATTCCTAGGAAGGATGCCTTTGTCCATGGGATGGGGATTATTTATTTTCTGGGGTGTGTGTGTGTGGGTATTTTTAAATATGGCTGCTACTAAGCAGGTGGAGACACTTTTTTTTTCATTTTTCTTGTTGCTCCAAAAACAAAGGAAGAAGTGTGTGAGAGAGAGATTGGGGGGAGAGATCAAATACTGTGTGGTTTTTTGTTTTTTGTTTTTGTTGAATAGTCCTTTCTCTGCAAGAATTTTTTTTTTCCAGGTTGTTTTAAACTGACATTGAAATACTTCTGTTTTTGAAGAATCCGTTGACTATTTCAAAGCTGCCATTCTTCCAATTCTTGTGCTGGCAGTTCTCCTTTTCTGCTGATAAGGAGAGGTTTTTTTTATTTTTTATTTTTTGTCTGGAAGATCTAACACACCACTTGCACCTTTGACCCATCAGTGCGTACTGCCAACTCCTTCGGATTCCTAGCGCTGGAGCAGAGTGGGAGCTGTCTGAGCCTTAGATCTGGATCTGAATCTCTATAGCCCTTCTATGGGATGATGTGCGAAACCCATTCTGATAACCTCATGACATTGTAAAAGAAACAGAATTCTCCTCCTTGAAGCGAAACGGACCAGCCAGGAGCTGTGGTTTCCTCTTTTCTTTCCACCCTCATTATCCAATTATCATTATGATTGGTTGTTTGCTATAGGAAAAAGAATGCAAAGACTAGAATTGAAGTAAAACATGGCACATGTGGTTGTAATTTGTATGAAGTTTATTTCCCATCTGAAGCGTGTTTAAGTAGCTGTCACTTATAGCTTATGGCCTTATCCAGTGCTGACTGAGTTTTTTCACAAGCTTCAATGGGCTTTGCACTAGGCCATGAAAAGCATATCAAGATAGTAAATCACCAATAAAAAGAAACCCCCACGATAGAAGCTAAACTTGTCCTAGCTCACAGAAGAGTCTTCTCAGTAGTGGGTAGCCTAGAGTGAAATAGAGATTCTGAGTTTTTAGGCTGAGGATGGAGGTAGGGGAGCTTCTAATATTCAGGGTTTGGAGAGATTTTTACAGCAAAACTAGAGCAAGAGCCAATACAATACTTTGCCCATTATCACATGTGGCGCCATTGCTAAGGCACTGCCAGTCGTTCCAATCAGAACCTTGCTTATCTGGAGGGTGATGTTTTAGACTTTTCAGTGGCTAGAACAGGCATTGTGGGACACTTCTGGAGGCCGATCAGAGCACATTAACAGACCAGGGCGTTCGCACTGGCGCCGCAGCGCTCCAGCGGGGGGCACATCAAACGTTATTCCAGGAGTACCAGGAGCCCTCTAGCCGCGGAGTCAGAGCGCTCTACATGCCTTGCCAGTGTGGATGCGTCGTGAGTTAGAGCGCGCTGGGCTGCTTTAATGCGCTCTAACTCGCAAGTGTAGCCATGCCCATAGTGCTTATCACCTTGAAGGGATTACAAAGCACTTTACTCCTATATCTAGTGTTGCTGAAATGCAGTCACCTCTGGGGTGGAAGGGTGGCAGCCAGCAATGGAGGAGAAGTTTAGTTTTGGCTGAAGAAACTGAGGCAAGCCCTCTCTAAAGTGCCATGTTGTTGTCTGACAATAGACAAGCTTTTGCTGTTGCTTTTGGTCTTTATTCAAGAGTCCCTGCTCAAAAACTGCCTAGTATTCAGAAAGGCTGAGTTGACCCTTCCTGGACTTGACCTGTGGTTCCAGGAAACCAGGATGGCTTATACCATGCCCAATGGCAGCACTGTCTGTGCCACTGCAATGCTGGTGAAATTGACTTTGAATGTGCAATTTTTCACCCGAATTTTGCAAACTACTGTATATCTAGCTGCTTATTTTAGTTGCAGCCTGTGGCGAGAAATGAAGAGAAACTAGACTGTTACCTGAGCCTCCTGCTTAGCCATGCTACTCTACCCCCTCAGGCCAGGCACTTCTATTATGCTTACTGGGATTCTTCAGCGATTAGGAGAAAGCCGTAGGGTGAGAGAGGTCAGGCAGCTAGGACTGGGAATATCAGCAGGTTTGGCTTGTAATTAATAGCTGGAAGGCAGGCGCTGTAATTTTCTTGCTGTTCTCCTGGAAAGTGCCTGATTGGTAGGGCAGCAGGTAAACAAGTGCTTCAGTTGAACTGGGTGCGAACATGTGTGCACCGGGGGAGGGAGACTGGATGCATTTGGTCTGTTTGAAAAATTTCTAGTGCTAGACAAGTTAAAACAAACCGTAACTGTCCGGGTCACAGCTTACACAGAGAGATCTGTACTTTCCTAGTTCAAGCAGATGTTAGAGGAAGTGTGCCCTAGTAGTTAGCAGGTAAGACTAGGAGCCTGGAGAGAATGGTTCTATTCCCAGCTCTGCCACTGACATGCTGTCTGGTCTTGGGCAAGTTGCTTAGCCTTTTCTGTGCCTCCATTTCCCTATCTGTAAAATGGCAATAATACTCCCCTGCCTGACAGGGATCTTTGTGTGGCTTGTAATGTAGGTCCTTGGGGGAAAAAGGCACCTTAAGCTTGCAAAAGTATTACAATGATAAAAGAACAATGACCATTTGTTTCACATGAACCTCATGTATTCTAGAACAGTTCTTGCCAGTGCTGTGTGCACTTCTCCCTTTGCCTGGTGGCTGGGTTTTGTGGAGTGTGGGTTTTTTGTTGTTGTTGTTAATTCTTTCTGCATTCTAACTGTGACACTCCTTGGCGAGTCACATTACCTTTCTCTGGCTCATGGGTTTGTTGGGAGTCCCTAGGATCATCCGTTTGTGATGACCTCTGAATGGATTGTCAGCAGGAATCAAATTAGAAGCCTGAGTAAATACAGTAAAATTCACTGGCCCCTTACATCTGCCCCTGCCAATATTTAAATATTGGAGATAGAGTTCTGATGAGTTTAGAGACTGTAAAATGCATATTCACTTGGAGTTACATGTTGCCTTCCTAAAATGTCTCCTGGAATTCCATTCTTCACTCCCTGCCTTGAATTGTTGTGTGGAGTGGCTGCTTACAAAAAGCTGCTATGTTCCACTCCAGAGGTGGCAGCATTTCAAAGTGCAGGCAGTGGGTCTTGTGTATGTCCGTTCCTTTGTAAAGTGCTTTGGGATCCTTCAGGATGAAGATGCTGTGCCAAGTAAGAGGCTGGGTGAGATTGGCCAAGGAGTTTTAGGCACACATCTGTGTGGCCCAAAAATGCACCTAAGGTGCTGGTCCAGTTAGTGTCATTGCAAGAGCAGATGGGGTAGCTGAGCATGCACATCCCCCGAGTCAGACACCTGTGCACACAACTGAGATAATTGCACATTCATGTTGGGAGAATCGTTTTGTGCCCACCCTTTCAGCAAAGCAAGCTCATTGTTTCCAGCACTTACCTGTCACTTGTGAACATCAAAGGGCCTTTATTAACACGGCATTGTGGCAAATAGGGAGTGCGCTGCAGGATGCAAGCCTTCTGTTCACAACAATTGCACTGCTGCTTCCTGAACTGCAAGCTTCTTCCCAGCGTCCTGCTAGCTAATGTATCCAACCCTGATCTGGAGAAACTGCTGCTAGGTTGGATAATTCAGTGGCTGCGGCCATTCTCTTCTTAGCCCTCTGCTGCGACTGCCCATTGTGATCGTGTAGGGCTCTGGGACGTGGACACCTGCTTACTAGGAAGTAGACTGAGACACCTCTGATCCAGGGAGAGAGCGTGCCCCCTGCTGCCTACCAGATTGCTGGGAAATGCGGGGGTGCCTGATGCCAGGTTGCTACTTTCCCTTCTGCGTACGTGGGTGGGTGGAGGTTGATTGAAAACACGTCTACTTCTCCTGCATAGTGTCTTTGCTGCTGTGGTATTTGCACCATTCCTAGTCTGTGCAGTGATTCATATCATTGCAGCAGAGGAGATCATAAAAGAACCTAATTTGGTGGGTCACCACCATTTTTGACATAAGAATTTGTACCTGCCCTTTCCCCATCTTTCTTTGTCTGCTTTGACAAATCACTAGGTTCCCAGCATATCAGTGCTCTGCTCAGATCTGTCGATTTAGATCCTTATGTGGCCCCATCATTGTGATAGCAGCGTGCGGATATGGCCAAAAGCAACCAGCATGCTGCAGTAGGCATCTCTTGGGTTTGGTTAAATGTGTAACAGTGCTGAGCATTGATGGGGAAAGGAGCAAAGAATGGCTTTTTGGCATTTGCACATGGCCTCGAATTGTAAACACAAACTTGGAGACTGCAAACATAGCTCTGTACCTCTAGCTTCATCATCACTTCACTGTTGTTTGCAAAAGCTGTTGCTTAATGCTTTTTCAGTCCTTCAGAAAGTCTGCACCCACCCAAACTCGGTGAGTACTAGGGTCCTGGCTAGGCTCCAACATGGCTTTTAGGAACAGTTTTACACGTAGTTTGGTTTTGTCTACATTGCCAACCAAACTACCCTGGAAAACATTTTATCTCTGATTGTGCTTCAAAGTTTAAAATCTTGGTTTTCTTGGTTCGGAGCCCATGTAGATGGGGCTATATATACAGTGGCTCTCTTTGCTTTGTATGCTTGTGAAGACTTTGTGTTCTTGAGTCCCATTAGGCCCCATCTATGCCATTGTTCAAATGTTAGCACCAGCTACCCAGGATTGTGTCTACGCTAGCAAAACTTTGTAGCTGCAGTTCACCACTGCCGCTAGCAATGAGGGAGGGAGTGCGAATGCAGACGGTGCACAGGCATTTGTACCACTGTCAGCTGAGCCTGCTCTGAAGGGTAATATAATGGGGAAACTTGTTGAAAAATGCTATTGTAGACATGGCCTGTGTATGTCTGTAGCACAGTTTTTTAGAAGGATATACTTGCCTAGACATGTTGGGATCATATGCTAGAAATCTGTTCATAGCAATTATGGCTTCAAACATAGCATAATCAGGGCCTTGAGTGGCTGAGACGAGAACTGCTTGTAAATTATTTATATTCCTGTAGTGTCTAGAGGCTCAATTTAAACCAGGGCCCCAGTGTGCTAGGTACTGTATATACACATAAGTGACCGTCCCTGTCCTGAAGAGCTTATTCTTTAACTAGACAAGACAGACAAAGGGTAGGGGAAAGGAGGCAATATCCTCTCTTTTACAGCTGGGGAAATGAGGCACAGAGAGATTAAATGACTTGCCCAGGGTCACGCAGGAAGCCTGTTGCAGAGCTGGAATTTGAACTCAGACTTTGAGTCCTAGTCTAGTGCCTTAATAGCAAGACCCTCTCACAAAACCCATGATGGAGAAGACTTGCTGACTGGTGTGTGTTTCATGGTGCTTGTGAATGCAAGATTCCTCTAAAGTTCAGCTCTTACCTTTGATCACCTGAAAACCTTGTATGGGTTTGGGGCATGCTGAGATCTCATACTGTGCCAGTTATTACGGTAGGTAATCTGTCTCCCTCCCTTTCCTTCCTCCTCCCCATCCCCCCCACATTTGCAGGTTTGCAACAGGATAGCTGCTCAGCTTAAGCAAGAGAGAGAAATATTTATATTCCAACGTGGCCAATTGCCAAGGTTGCTTTGTTCTTCCAGGCTTCAAAAGGGCAGCCCAAGGAAACACTTGTAACTGATGTTGGCATCAGAATTTGCATGGATTTCCTGCAGCTCTGGAAGTGAAGCCCGACCAGCAGTATTTGGAGTTATCCTTTGGCCCTCTCCACACACGGAGAAGAACTGTGCTAGCTACAACCAGACAGGTTCCAAAGTCTTGTTACTCCCAGAATTACTGTGGTTGGGGGGGGTTGGTGTATACCCATAGCGCCCTAGCATAGATTCAGTTTTCCATGTGTAGATGTGGCTCAACTGTGTATTAAACATGTTCTATGCCAGGACTTTCCAGCATGATTCAGTAACTTGGTTACAACACATTTCAGTTCCATCTGCACAAGTTTAACTGTTATAGTAGGGGACCCTCCTCACATGATAACTTTAAGCCTTTCCTAAACTTCAAAAGGTCATCTTATCGGCTGTATCTACAGTGGTGAATACAGACCTGTAAGTCACTATTAGTGGTAGCAACAGTGGTGCATTTGCATGTCTGATTTTTAACTAGTGCAGACAGGGCCGTAGACGGTGTAGTCCACGACTTGGTTGTGATTAGCTGGTGACTGTCTACATAGAAAGCGCTAGAGAGCGGAATAACAAAGCAATGCTGCCAGCCTGTGGGCAGCAGCCTAGTGCCCTAATGCTTAGGGGAGCCTGGTTGACCCATTTAACTTGCCACTTTGCCAACAGGCTGAGAATGCCATAGCAAAAGACGGTGTCCAACCCACCCTGCCAGAGGAGTGGCTCTTGTTGTCTGAGAGCTCTTCCGGGGGGAGTAGTAAGAAGTACCTTGGAGCCACATCACAGCTGGCTGTGGTCTTGAGAGCTCTCTGGGCTGAGCAGGGTTGGGTGGGGTCAGTGCTACCAGGGGAAATGCAGCTTGCTGCAGGAAGAGGCATTGATTCAGTGGGTGGCATTCGTCTCTCACTCTCGCTGCTGAGCTAGTACCCCCGACTGAGGAGGGGGCATCCTGCTTCCGGGAACTGCCGTCTTTGAGACGACGTGTAAAACAGAAGTCTTGGCCATTGATGATTAGGGATGATCCCGTGGCACTATTTTGCAAGCATACGGGTGTTAGCCCTGGTGTCCTAGCCACATTCCAGCTAGGATCATCTCTATTCTGCTTCCTAAATTCTCCTGGCAGTTTCACATGAAACAAGGTCCTCTTTTCTTCCAATTACAGACCCTCGGTTTCATGCTGTAGTTGCCACACTGCACCCTAGAGAAGGCCGCATTTTAGCGGTGCGGTATAGTGATTCTCCTGCGTGGCTTGAGGGCCTCGGGCTGAAAGGTGCTGATAAATGGATGATTCATTATTCATTTAATGGCATGTCTTATGCTCAGGTATTAACGTAACTTCTGAACTGCACCCTCTTTCTCACTGACTGGCTGCCTTCTCTCTCACGTTTATAGTGAATGTGTGCAGAGACAGGGAGGATGGATGAAAGATCTTGCCATTAAGGCAGTGGACTAGGGGCTAGTCTACACTTACCCGGTAGTTCGACGGCTGCGGATCGAAGTTCCGAGTTCGATTTATCGCGTCTGGTCTGGACGCGATAAATCGAACCAGGAAGTGATCCCCGTCGACTGCGGTACTCCAGCTCAGCGAGAGGAGTACCGCGAAGTCGACGGGGAGCCTGCCTGCCGCTTGTGGACCACGTCTGAACCGCGGTAAGGTCGAAGTAAGGTATGTCGAATTCAGCTACGTTATTCACGTAGCTGAATTTGCGTACCTTACTTCGATTTGAGGGGTAAGTGTGGACCAGCCCTAGGATTCAGGAGATTTCTGTTCAGTTCCTGGCTCTGCCACAAACTTACTGTGTGACTCTGGGCAAGTCACTTAGCCCTTGCCTACACTAGAAAGAGTTTGCTGGTCTAGGGATACCTAATGAAGATGCAGCTTACATTGGCAAAAGCACGCTTTTGCTGGTATATCTTATACCAGTTCCCTCTTTGGCCAGTATAAATGCACTAGGACTATTTTTATCTTTATTTGATTGTTGGTTTGTATTACCACCGTGCTTAGGAGTCCTTGTGAAGGACCAGGACCCCAGTGTGCTAGGTGCTGTGCAAACACAGAACAGAAAACTGGGCCCTGCCCCAAACAGCTTGCGTTCCTAACTGACTTTGTTGTGCTGGCAAAACTTCTAGGTGTAGACTAGGCCTTAATCTCTTTGCCTTCGTGTTCGCTAGCTGTAAAATGGAGATGCTTCCTTTGTTTATCTTATCTATTTAGATTATAATCTGTTGGCTCCAAGGACTGTATTTTACCCTGTGTATTTATGTTGCCTTACCGACCAGCCTTGATCAGCACTACTGTCACTTAAATAACACATAAAATGTACAGTAAAGAAATGTTCTTTGTTCATAGGAATGTCCCATTGAATGTGTCTGCTCTGCGGAGTATGCACACAGAGCTTTTCCTCTGGGTTTCGAAGGCCAACGTGTTGGAGCCACTTAGAATGGCCACTAACACTATGCTGATAAGATACTCCAAAAATGTGTTTGAGAGTTACCATAGAAACCAAAGGAAAATGTTTAAACTGCTTGCTTGCCCCCTGACAGTGAGAAAAATTAATATGCCTTGTTAAGGAGCCTGGGGAGGTCTCTGTGCAGAATTAGTGCTAGACTGAAATATCGTTCTTATTCCTGCCTTAATTTGTCACCTTGGGTAGCAGCTGAAATGCCCACTTAGGAGCCCTGTTTCTTTGCATGATAAATTGCAGTTGGCTCTTGTTAGACACCCGTCCTTATAATCCCCTTCTGGCAGGCCCCAGATTTCTGTGGGTGTGCAGTGGGCCTGGGATTCGTTGTATGTGAATGCAGTAACTCCCTCGCTGTTTGGAGAGCTGAGACTTCAAGGAAAAACGCGAAATGTCGTGAGACGAAGGATAAAATTGTGAACCTTGTCAACACCGTACCAGAAGAAGTGGTTAGATGCTAGCCTGGGACTCTGGAGATTTGAGTTCAGATCCCTGCTTTGCCACAGACTTCCTGTATGACCTTGGCCAAGTCACATTGGCCCAGTTTTTTAAAGGTATTTAGGTGTTTAACTCCTACGGGCGTTAGGTGCCTAAATACCTTTACAAATTTGGGCCTTAATGTTTCTGTGCCTCGGTTCTCTGTCTGTAAGATGGGGATAATAGCACTGCCTTACCTCACAGATCTGTTAGGAGGACTAATACATTAGAGACTGTGAGATACTTGGAGGCTGTGGTTATGGGGACCGTATCTAGCTAGATCGAGACAAGTTGGGCTCGATAGTATCTTTTAATGGACTGTCTTCTATGACTGCTCTTGAGCTTACACTGTGTGTGTGTCTCAAAAGATATTCCCTCACCCAGCTTGTCTCTCTCATATCCTGTGACCAACAGGGCTACAACACTGCATACGTATCTAGATAGATGTTTCACTAAGTCCATTTAAAAACACACCGTTAAGCCAGTGCATGTTCGTGCATAGCGAAGGCATTAATTCACAAGTTCCGGGAATTCCCAGTGTGTTCTCAACCCTTGTTGCAAATCAGTTACATTCCGTGGTGTCCCACGTTGAATGGTGATTCCACTGGGGTCCCCTGCATTGGTTGCATTTGGCAGCACTTCCTAATGCATTAGGCTGGAATTCCTCTGCCCTTCCCCATAAAGACCACCCACACTAATCAGGATTAATGGTATTACTCCAGCATACCAATGTGAACTGCACAAATGCTTTTGGGGAGCGTGCAGTGTGTCTTTCAGATAAGAAGCAAATTGCTTTCAATCTTCCCCCGTTGTCTCTCCCTCCTCCCCCCCGCCTCTTCTCTCCCTCTCCACCAATATTTTAAATATTTGAGTGTTTTCTCTAAGGAGCCCTTTAGAGCACGCTGCTCTGTGGCCCCTCTGCCTGCTGTGCTGGGGCTGCCTTTACATGAGCTAATCAGCTCACAGAGCCAGCTCCCTTATTTGTTCAGCCAGCAGCTTTTGAAATTCCGATTACACCTATTTTATCAGATTGGAGCCCGGATAAGGAAGCCAGTTCAGCTCTTGCTGCCCTTTTTCTTTTTTTAAACCTCCCTACGAAATGACCCATTCCCTCCTCCCCCCCCCCCCCCCTCCTCCTAGCACACTGCACGTTTTTTCTAACCGCACCTTTCCTGAAGTTCTGGCTTTGTTCTTCCTGTGGGATCCCCTTATCTGGGTTCAAGGGCTGGGCAGGGGGGTGGCAAGGGAGGACAGGTGTGCTGGTAAGCGTGTGCACTGTAAGGCACTATTTGCACCTACAGTGGAGATGTTGGAGAGCACGGAGAACAGTGATGGGCAGGTCAGTCTCTCAGGGGCCTGGGCAGTTGGGTTCTTTGGAAGGCAGGTCCTGTTTTCAAGCTGTTACATGCAGCTGGGGAGGCAAAGTGCAGAGAGGGTCGCCTGAAGGATAAATCTGAGAGTCCGACTGTATCCACCAACAAATGTCAAACTCTGTGTGCCTAAAGAACACGAGCAATGGAACCCTTCCATTTTTGTCTCTACCCTCTCTCCTTTGCTCTTCATCTCTCCATTAGGGGTAAGGTTAGGAGGCGTAGTCCTTACTATCACATCTTTCTTCTGGCGACCTTTGTGCACTTGGGCAAACATGCCTTCAGTAACCTACTCAGTAGCACTGTGGGCTGGGTAAGTTCTCTGCTCCCTTTTGCACTGAGATCATGACACACTCAGGGCTAGGCAAGTTCTGATTAAACGAAGGTTTCCATTGGCCTTGACAGGGAGGAGGTATTAAGTGGGGCCCAGTGAGCAATAGGATGCAACGAACTCTGCCCAAAGAAGCAACAAAGTGTGCAACTCCTTCCCCCTCCCCCATTTATGGTTTGCTGAAGCACTGTCACTGTACCGCTTGCCTCATGCAGTGGTATTGTAGCTCTGTCGATCTCTCTCACCAACAGAGGTTGGTCCAATATAAGATATTACTTTAGCCACTTTGTGTGTCTCATTACCTCTTGCTAGGCAGATTATAAATTAGGCTGTTTAAGGTCAACAGTATGCCAACTTTTTTTATGGCTGACTTAGAACAACGCTTCCTCAACTCTCATCCCCTTACGCCCCTACTCTACTTGCGCTACATTGATGACGACATCCTCATCTGGACCCATGGGAAGGAGGCCCTTGAGGAATTCCACCAAGATTTCAACAGTTTCCACCTCACCATCAACCTCAGCCTGGACCGGTCCACTTCCTAGACACTACAGTGCTAATAAGTGATGGTCACATAAACACCACCCTATACTGGAAACCTACTGACCGCTATACTTACCTACATGCCTCCAGCTTTCATCCAGATCACATCACGTGATCCATTATCTACACCCAAGCTCTAAGATACAACCGCATTTGCTCCAATCCCTCAGGCAGAGACAAACACCTACAGGATCTCTATCAAGCGTTCTTAAAACTACAGTACCCACCTGGTGAAGTGAAGAAACAGATTGACAGAGCCAGAAGGGTACCCAAAAGTCCCCTACTACAAGACAGGCCCAACAAAGAAAGTAACAGAATGCCACTAGCCATCACCTACAGCCCCCAACTAAAACCTCTCCAGCGTATCATCAACCTATCCTGAAGGACGATCCCTCACTCTCACAGATCTTCAGAGACAGGCCAGTCCTCGCTTACAGACAGCCCCCCAACCTGAAGCAAATACTCACCAGCAACTACACACCACACAACAAAAACACCAACCCAGGAACCAAACCCTGCAACAAAGCCCGTTGCCAACTCTGTCCACATATCTATTCAAGGGACACCATCATAGGACCTAACCACATCAGCCACACCATCAGGGGCTCATTCACCTGCACATCTACCAATGTGATATATGCCATCATGTGCCAGCAATGCCCCTCTGTCATGTACATTGGCCAAACCGGATAGTCTCTACGCAAAAGAATAAATGGACACACATCTGACATCAGGAATCATAACAGTTAAAAACCAGTAGGCGAACACTTCAATCTCTCTGGTCACTCAATAACAGACCTAAAAGTGGCAATTCTTCAACAAAAAAACTTCAAAAACAGACTCCAACGTGAAACTGCAGAACTGGAATTAATTTGCAAACTGGACACCATCAGATTAGGCCTGAATAAAGACTGGGAGTGGTTAGGTTTAGGTTTTGTAATGACCCAATTTCCCCAATACTAATTTTCCCCTACTGTTACTCACCTTCTTGTCAACTGTCTGAAATGGGCCACTCTCATTACCACTTCAAAAGTTATTTTTCCTCCCTTGGTATCCTGCTGTTAATTAATTGTCTCGTTAGACTGACCTCAGACTTTGTAAGGCAACTCCCATCCTTTCATGTATTTATACCGGCTCCTGTATTTTCCACTCCATACATCTGATGGAGTGGGTTCGAGCCCACAAAAGCTTATGCCTAAATAAATTTGTTAGTCTCTAAGGTGCCATAAGGACTCCTCGTTTTTGTTTAAGGTTATGCTTTTTTGGGTGGGCCAAGAGCTACTTGGTGTGTGTTTTAAATACAACTGCTTTGGGGCGTTGAACAAGTGTTTGTATGAAAGCATCCCTGAGTTCTTCATGTGACAGATACTTTCTCCGCTCTGCCCTCCCCCACCAGAAACATAGCTTTCCTTTATATTGCTAGGTCAGGTTTTTCTGAAGACCACTTAAAATTTTTTGCCTTCTTTCCCCCCCCCCCCCCCCAATAACGGAGATTTGTTCTCCCCCAAGGTATTTGCTGTGAATAATAATATATTTGCTCTTCTCCAATGCCTTTTAATTTAAGAATCAGTGTGCGCCTTGCAAACGTTTAGCCCCTCGGCACTCTTGTATTACCTACGCTTGCAGGTGGCAGTATGCAGGAGAAACTGAGGCACGAGGGAGTTTGTGATTTTTACCAAGGTTCAGTCTTTGGGTAGCAGAGTCGGGACTAGAACCCAGATCTCAGGCTAGTGTGCTAACTGCTAGATTACGCTTCTTCCTAACATGCCGCGTGGTCCCATACTTGCCTCTGCAGCCCTGTTCTCATCCTGCTGCTAGCACCTGCCTCAATGGGGCGTGCAAGTGCATCCTTCCTATTCATGTGGGTAAAACACCTGAATGTTGCATACAAACAGCAAGGAGTGCAAATCTGTGCTCTGGCCTCCATGGCTTGCACGTGATGTTGGCTGCTCAGTTCTACTTCATGCTGCCTCTGAAGAAAGCATAGATGGCTCTCCTGTCCTTGTAACTGACTGACTGTTTATGCATAGAAACACTACAGATCCCTCCCTGGGGCTTCTCTCCCCCCCTTCCTTTCCCTGCCCTCACCCTACAGTAAACATTCAATAGTCACTTTGCAGAAGTTTCCACATGATCCGTGCTGCAGTGCACTGACTTTGTGTATGTGTCAGTGATTTTTGCCCTATAGTGGTCAGGCTGCTGAAAGGAATGTGGGACCTGATTTTTGAAGAGCTAAAGGCCCAGGGTTCCAGTCTGATCTCCCTACTGTCCTTTCGGGTCAGTCACTCTGTGTGTGTGTGTGTGTGTGTGTGTTGTCTGCAGTGGTTTGATTTGACAACTCAACACCTCAGACCCGCTCTGCAGGGGTGAGTTCCCCAGCAAGATTTGCAGCTCAAAGCTAGGGGAGTTCCCAGTTGGTTACCGAAAGGCTTGTGTGTTTGTGGTCTACTGGTGGGAAACCCGGCTTGCGGGGCTGCACCATGGTTTGGGCTCGTGCCCTATGTACTGCCGGGAGCTGTAGTCGTGTACATCCCATTTGATTGATGTGCAAGTAGCTCTGTGGTGGTATCACTTGTGCTTAGTTTATAAGGCATCTTCTGACCTTTCTTTTGCAAAGGCTTTCAAGAAGCCAATTACAACAGCGGCATGGACCACCCGGAGTCTGGGTCCATAGCCAGATCTGGGCAGGCGGGGGACGACTCTTCAGAGGCGAGGAGGTGAAGTTATTACCCTGGCAGTGGATTGATTTCCTGTACTGAGAGGTTCAGAGGCAGATTCCGGTCTGCTTTGCTCTGATCTTAGCAGAATCTGAGCCCTGTCCCTCAGCAGCAGAGGCACAGAGACGATCTAATTTCTCAAAGCAGATTTGATTTCTGGCGGTTGTACGTGTGATGCACCCTGAGACTGTAAATGGAGCTAGGGGGTGGGGGATTGGCTGCCTTTGTAAAACTGTAAATGCCCCCTCTTCTTCCTCGCCCCCCCACAACATTCAAAGGAGACTGGGCCCCTGGGGCTAATGTTGATTCAGTGCATCTCATCTGTTCTCCAGGTTCATAGGTTTGCCCTCCTGCTTTGAAGAAGATTCTATCTAGAAATGGAAAAGCAGGAACCTGGGCTCTGAAGAAACGAAAGAGACAATGCTCTTCTGTTTGCAGGTTTAATGCTGGAAAATCTTTCAAGTATGCACACTGGTTTGCAGCATTATTGGAAGCGGAGCTCCACCGTGGGGTGATTTCCTGCTGGCCATATGCTGTAATGTTACTGCCAGCTCCAGACCCCAGTATTCAGGGGTGAATTTTTTTTTTTTACCTCTAAGGGTTATGTTTTCTGCTGGTCTCATAATAGCTGGCAAAGGGAGGAGGGGTTAGTTTTCCTTATGGACCCTCAATGGGTATGTCCGATGTCCATACGTGTGCTGTATCTAGGGCTAATTTACACTGCAAGCTCCTTGGGACAGGGCCCATGCCTTTGACAGTTATACAGTATAATGCATGCACATGGTGCTCAGTAAATGACGGTGCAAGTCTGGCCTCTGATAAAGAGCAGAGATGGCTTGGGTATAAATGCTGCCTAGCTCTTGCTAAGGGTGCTGGATCCCATTCCTGTCAGTCTCACGCTTGCGCTGCTCCCAAAATGACTAGCAATGCCACTCCTGGTAAAGATGAATAATATGGATACAATAGCAGTTGTGCTGGGGAAACTCTTCTGTAGAGCTGGTCTCCCTAAATAACTTTATTTGGATCACTAAACTCCCCTCTTGGGCTTGTCTGGGTGGTGGAGTGAAATACTGGAGCACTCAGGAGGTGGGATGGACAATGTAGGTCACAAGATGGGCTTCTCTCTGCTGTGCTGGTGGTCTCTCAGGTCTGTCCATTGAGGACACAGGCCAGCTGTTCCTGGCATGCTGAGTTTCTAATCCACCACTTACACTATATCCACAACAAGTGCTTGAATTGCTGTCCATTTTTCTTGTGTTGAAGGGTAATAAATCCCCTGGTGTTGCTCTCTTCTGGGGAGGGGCAGGAGTTTGAATTTCCATTCTTCTAGAAAGGATGCGTGGATCTGCTACCATGTACCTACTAAGCAGGGAATGGGAAGGCATACCTGTCAGCTCCGTGCAGCACAGCCAGTTTGATCATCTCTGTCTCTCTTGGCTTTGGTCAAGGTGTTAGTATCCGCCCCTCCCCGATCTGTTCTTATCGGGAGACCCTGTGCTGTTTAACTTCTGCATTCCACGTGTTGCGGCCTCCTCTGGGATTCAGAACAGGCTGAGCCACTGGACAGGATGTGAATGAATTCATGGCATAACTGCTAAAGCTAAGGTTACTGAAAGGCAGAGTGGGTAACAGGTGCATTGTAAAGAGAATGGACGCCCCAGCCTCCCTGAATCGGAACGCTGTGGTCCTCTGTGAATAGAAACTGGCTGCATTTAAAACTAGGTCAGAGGCGTGACCCGAAACACTCTCCTCTCTCTCTCTGTATTGAAGACAGAGCGTTCAGGGTATGCCTGCACTCCAAGTTCCTGGCTTCTGTGCCTTCTGCGCTCCTTGTTATCCGCTAAAAGTCTTGTACCAAAATTAAAACAGGCCTTTTATCATTATCCGCCTTCATTTGGTTGCATCTGAGCTGCAAAACCAGTGTGAACGGAGCAGATGGCAAGCTGCACTTTGCAGTCTGACCCTTCCCAGAGTGGTAGCTGTGATTGACTGGCATGTGTAGGAGACACACTGGAATTATTGGCCCTCTCATTTTAAGGAGATTTTCTCCTCCAGGCATCTGGGTTCTGTTCCGGTACAAAATAAAGTAGTGTCTGTCGGACAGTAACCGTATATATGCTTTAGAATGAAGTACTCATCTGTCCCTGATGGCAGGAGTTGTAACGCTTAGTTCGGGGATTTGTGCAGGGGGATGGTCCATGCTTTCGGCAGCCCTCTCTGTCCATTTATTTTTGCAGTATTTGGGCCCCAAGTCAGAGTTCTGCTGATGGTCGGTCGTCAGCAGCCTGCCCTAAGGGACTGATCTGCCCGACCGCTTACTTAGACGCTTCCTGTTATTAGTCACAATAACATGGGGCGTATTTAAAAAAAACAAACTAGCCCTGATTCTCCCTTTGAGGAATTTGAAGCTTGTCATTAAATTTAGGGGGAGAAAATGTTTTCTCAGATTTTTTTTTTATTATTTTTTTTTAAGAGGAGACTTCCTGTTGTTGTCAGCTTTTTGGATTTCTGGGAACAGCAGACTACATGTGTACATGCTGAAATTTCCTGGGAGCTCTGGAGAGTCGGTCGAGATATGGCACTGGCTGGAGAACACTGAGCCAGGGAGGGCGGCGGAGTCCTTCCCAGTGGAAGGCACTTCAGTGCGGAGGGTTGGCACCTGCTGGGCGAAGCTTGGGGGACTGGAGCAGGTGGATGATGTGCTGTGCTGCCGCAGCTGTTGTGCTTTTGGAGAGCCCTGATCTCTGTTGGGATTGCTGGGTGCTACTGGAATACAAATCATCCTAAAGGCTAGAAGTAAAAGATGTTTAAGAAAAGCCCACAAATACAAAGCCTGCAATGGCTTCCTACCCATTCACAACCATACCCACATGTAGGCATTGCTCACTAACAAGACTATGAGCCACGGGCAGGTAAATTTTACAAGACTCCCTTTCTGCATTAAATCCTCCTTGGTCCCAGAGGTATCTGAACACACAGTTTTTAGATTAGTGGCAGGTAGCAGTGCTCCCTTGTTAATGGCCTGTATGGTAAGTGTTGGTAGGCTGTTCTGTCACCGCTATGTATACACAGGCTGCATGACAGTATAGACATGTACTGGTGTCTAGACCAATAGCTTTCTAGGCAATGGGGCCCTTGAATGGGCTTCTTCACCACCCCCCCCCCCATTGACCTAGGCTGTGTGCTGCCCTGAGCCAGCCAAGAGGATTTCTTTTGTACCCAAGACACTGAATTGGACCAAGCTGGGGTTTTGTATCTTCCGCAGGGGCAGTTGAATGAAATCCTGTTTAGTTCCCAGCTTTCCTGCAGGGTTAGGTGCCTGCAAGGTTATGTAGCAAGAGGGAGGTGTTGTAGAGAAGCTCAGCATAAACCCTAGGGGCACAGGGAGGGCAGTGGGGGGTTCCTTGTAAAATAGGAAGCGTTTGGAATTCTCTTTGTTGTTGCACACAGAGGCCTTAGTGAGCCAGGGCAGGATTAATGGGGTGAGATGTGGCCCTGTGACCGTAGCCTTCCATGGGAGGTGTTACCTTGGCCTGGCAGGTCATGCCATGTGATCTCCAGTTGATTCCCATTCCCTTCCCGTTACATTAATAATATCTGAGCTGGGACAGAAGCAAAAACCGCACCTCACACCCCGGACTCGGGGGAGAGTCCAGGTCAGGACCCAAATGCTGCAGCTTGGCACCATCTCCAATGCGGTGTGATTTGGACACGTCACGGTGCCTTCCAAGATGAAACATAAAGCCAACGTAAGAAGCAAAGAAGCTCCTGGCCCATCTCCCCCTCGTCCCCCTGGGGACTGCTGCATGTTATGAAACCGTCCTGACTAGCTCCAGACCTACCTTGCTCCAACCCCCCGCATATCTGTCTGGGAGGGGTGTCCCAGCTCCCCGTGATGTCAGCATCCCCTCCCCGCTCTTCCTCATGCTGAAGAGTAACTGGGTGGGCAGAAGGGTGGAATGAGCCTGGAGAGCCGAGTGGTTGCATGTTGAGGACAGCTGGTGGCTGAGGGGCTCCTTTCTTGGCTTTCTGTGCGGAAGGTAGAGAAATCCTTCAGCAGCTGGGTTTTGCGGGGGGGAGATCAGGGAGGGAGGCAAGTAGGGTTGCCAGTTGTCTAATCACACAAACCCAAACACCCTTGCCCTGCCCCTTCTCCGAGGCCCCGCCCTGCTCACTCCATTTCTCCCTCCCCCCCGTTGCTCGCTCTTCTCCACCCTCACTCACTTTCACTGGACTGGGGCAGAGGATTGGGGTGCAGGAGGAGGGTGCGGGCTCTGGGCTGAGGGGTTTGGAGTGTGGGAGGGGGCTCCTGGCTGAGCCTGGGGAAAGGGATTGGGATGTGGGGTTGGGGGAGGGGTGGGGGCTCTGGGAGGGAGTTTGGGTGCAGGATGGGGGCTCAGGACTGGGGCAGGGGATTGGGATGTAGGAGGTGGTGAGGGGTGCAAGCTCTGGGAGGGAGTTTGGGTGCTGGAGGGGGCTCAGGGGATTGGGATCTGGACTCTGGCCGGGCAGCGCTTATCTCTGGCAGCTCCTGGTCGGTGGCGCAGCGGGGCTAAAGCAGGCTCCCTGGCACCGTGCCACTCCCGGAAGCGGCATGTCCCTGTGACCGGGGAGGAGCTGCGGAGTCAGCGCTGGGGCTCGGGTAGCGCACAGAGACCCTTCCCCACCCCCAGGGGCTGCAGGAATGTGTCAGCCAGGAGTGGCAAGGGACCAGGGCAGGTAGGGATCCTGCCTTAGCCCCACTGCGCTGCCAGACTTTTAGCAGCCTAAAATCTCCCGGTTTGGCTTCAGTAGCTTCCGGGAGACAGGTCCTGATTCCAGGAGACTCCTGGCAAAACCCTAGAGGCAAGACCAGTGCTGGGGAGAGGAGGCGAGAGATGGGATGGGGATCAAGGCATGGACATTGCAGTATAGTTCAGGGCAGGAAGTGAGGAATGCCAGATCCAAGGGCCATTTACAGAGCTGGAATGTGACTTAGTCCAAATTTGGTCCGGACAAGTCAGCGTCTTGTGTGCACACTTACATTTGGGACTAGTGTTCTGTCCTTATCGACATCCATCTTAGGCTGTGTCTACACTACAGACCTTACAGTGGCACAGCTGTACCGCTGTAAGGTCTCCCATGTAGCCGCTCTACGCCGACGGGCGGGAGCTCTCCCGCCAGCATAATTAAACCACCCCCCAATGAGTGGCGGTAGCTATGTCGGTTGGAGAGTCTCCCGCCGACATAGCGCTGTCCACACTGGGGCTTTGTTGGTGAAACTTATGTCGGTCGGGGCGTGTCTCTTTCTTCACACCCTTGACTGACAAAAGTTTTGCCAACAAAAGTGCAAGTGTAGACATAGCCAGAGTGACCTTCACAGGAGAGCGTGGCCCTCTGGAGAGCGTTAAGCTCGTATGGTTGCTTCTGGTATGGAGGGTGAGCGAATCACTTCCCATCCTACAGCAGCTGGAATGTGCTGGGCATCTCAGTCAGAGAGGAGATGTGAGGCTGAGATTAGCGAAGCCCCAATTATTCAAGTGGCTGACAGAAACCCTAATAAAACTCTGCCTGTGGGAGTTACTGGGTTTCATTAAACGAAAACAGCTTCTTTTCATCCTTATAAAGTCAAGCTGCCAGGAGCAGATAGAAAACATGCTGTTGATATCACACCCGTGATGTGATCTTATCAGCTCCTGCCCGTGAATTGTGACAGAGCGTAATTGAAATTTTCCCTGTGTTGATTTGGAAAGGTTTACTTCCCCACCCTGAACGAGTTCCCCAGATGTTGACTTCTTATATGTTCAGAAGTTTTCTTTGGCCATGCTTCCAGCTGTTAAATACCGAAAATGTGGTATTCATTATGTCCAAGACAGAAATGTTTCATTCTTCCCATCGGGGCTGCAATAAATATCTCCAAACACAATGACAGGTTTCAGAGTAGCAGCCGTGTTAGTCTGTATCCGCAAAAAGAACCACAAGTACTCCTGTTCTTTTTTCCAAACACAATGTGCTGTGGACAAGTGTGTCCGTATCATTTGTTATCTCCATGGCTGTTCTGTGACACGCTGAGCCTGCTGGCTGGAGCCACTGGTGGGCAGTGGGTGTAATACAGGCGTGGTGGGCTGGCGACTGAGCAATCGTAGTCTGGCTCTGATTTCTGCCAGCTGTACCCATTCCGCTTGCAGGCAAAGTCATACTCCTTAGTAGTATGTAAATACAATGACGTATCCAAATGTGTCTCTTGGGTTCCAGGACCAGGCAGCCTCATCAGGGTAGTACAGCATAGTACAGGGTGGGAGGCAGTTCTGCAGGTAGCAAGGTGCCAGGACATTTATGGCTTTTTAGGTAAAAATTAACCCCTTAACCTTTACCTAGAAGTAGTAAGCAGCCAGTGTGGATCCTTGAGCCCTGGAATAAAGTTCATGGCAAGATTAAACAGGTGGGTTGCTGCATTCTGTTCAGGCTTCCAAATGGAACCCCGTGTACAGCAGCTTGCAATAAAGGGGACAGACATGGATCACAATAGCAAAGTCTGTGCCCTGCTCTAAACGTAAAACTTGCCTCATGTAGCTATGGTGGTTAGGGATGTGAGGTTTTTTTTGTTTTGTTTTTTAACTGACAGAGCTATTCCAGAATGCCGTGTAGTTGTAGCTGTCGGTCCCAGGATATTAGAGCGACAAAGTGTGTCGCTCGAAAGTTTCTCTCTCTCCAATAGAAGTTGGTCCAATAAAAGAGATTACCTCACCCACCTTGTCTCTCTAATAGCTATGCCAGTCTGAGCTCTAGTGTAGACACAATTTTAAAAGCACTTTGAAGCTGCAAGGTTTAGTGAGACTGGTAGAGCTATATCCCTCAACCCTTTCTAGTGTAGGGGAGGCCTTTATCTGAGAGGAATGGTAGCAACAGATTTTGGAGGGGCAGGGAGGGGAAGCTGTCCTAGATGACCAAATAGCAGCTGCGTCCAACAGCAGCTGGCCATTGAACCACACACCCAAGTTGTTGACTGCGATAGAAATGATGGACATTTATTCTCATTCAGAGAAACTGATATTACCATGACAATCTCCTTTGGTTACTACACCCGCCCCCCAGGCCATCATAGTCACCTTGGTCTTCTCTTGATAGTCTTTGCCAGCTTGCTCTCATCTATGCCCCAGTCTCGCCCAGACACTCGACTACAGTGGAGAAGCTGGAGAGAGAAATTTGGGTGACAGCAGCTTACTGAAGTTATTTCGGCCCACTAGCTCTCCTGACAGCCTCACGCATGCTTTGGTTGAGAGTGAGGTGTATGGTACACCATGTGAGAGAGCTCCCGGGGCAGAAGAGCAGTTGCCCAGCACTGCCGTCTGGGATGATACTTCAGTGAGAAAGGAACAAAGCCTGGTCCATTTCCACTGTGGCCTGCAGACACCTCAACAGCACCTCCTGGTTTGCGGTATGACATGAAACGGTGGTTTCACTTTAAAGTTCAAGCAACTCCAAAGTGAAACTCGAGAAGTGGGTGAAATGAATTAGCATGAGCCCAAACTGAAGAAAATCTATTCGTTGAGAACTACAAAACAGCACTGAAGGGCACTGACTAAAGTGCTCATTTTAAATAAGAGGAAGGGATGGTCTGGTGATCAGGGCACTAGCCAGGGACTCTGGAGACCTGTGTTCAGTTCCCTGCTCTGCCACAGACTTCTTCTGTGACCTTGAGCAAGTCACTTAACTGCTTTGTGTCTAAGGTTCCTTCTGTCAGATGAGGATAATAGAATTTCTTATCTCACAGGGGTGTTGTGAGGATTAATACATTGAATAATGTGAGATGCTCCGATACTGTTGTACTGGGGACCGTATAAGTACCTGAAATAAGAATAGAACTGGGTGCAGCACACACACAACCAAGGTAAATTTTGTAGGGCTGTCAAGCAATTAAAAAAAATTAATCGCGATTAATTGCGCGATTAAACAATAATAGAATACCATTAAATATTTTGGATGTTTTCTACATTTTCAAATATATTGACTTCAGTTACAACACAGAATACAGAGTGTACAGTGCTCACTTCATAATTTTGATTACAAGTATTTGCACTGTAAAAAAACAAAGAAATAGTATTTTTCAGTTCACCTAATACAATATTGTATACTGTACAAATACTGTAGTGCAATCTCTTTATAATGAAAGTTGAACTTGCGAATGTAGAATTATGTACAAAAATAACTGCACTCAAAAATAAAACAATCTAAAATTTTAGAGCCTGCAAGTCCATTCAGTCCTACTTCTTGTTCAGCCAATCGCTCAGACAAAAAAATTTGTTTACATTTGCAGGAGATAATGCTGCCCGCTGTTTGTTTACAGTGTCGCCTGAAAGTGAGAACAGGTGTTCACATGGCACTGTTGTAGCCGGCATCGCAAGATATTTACATGCCAGATGCTCTAAAGATTCATATGTGCCTACATGTTTCGTTCCAGGGGACATGCGTCCATGCTGATGATAGGTTCCGCTCGATAACAATCCAAAGCGGTGCGGACCGACGTGTTTTCATTTTCATGATCTGAGTCAGATGCTACCAGCAGAAGGTTGATTTTCTATTTTGATGGTTCGGGTTCTGTAGTTTCCGTATTGGAGTGTTGCTCTTTTAAGACTTCTGAAAGCATGCTCGTCCCTCTCAGATTTTGGAAGGCACTTCAGGTTCTTAAACCTTGGGTTGAGTGCTGTAGCTATTTTTGGAAATCTCACATTGGTAACTTCTTTACGTTTTGTCAAATCTGCAGTGAAAATGTTCTTAAAATGAACAACATATGATGGGTCATCATCCGAGATTGCTATAACATGAAATATATAGCAGAATGCGGGTAAAACAGTGCAGGGGACATACAATTCTCCCCCAAGGAGTTCAGTCACAAATTTAATTGTTATTTTTGTAACGAGTGTCGTCAGCATGGAAGCATGTCCTCTGGAATGGTGGCCGAAGCATGAAGGGGCATATGAATGTTTAGCATATCTGGCATGTAAATACCTTCCAGTGCCGTTACAAAAGTGCCATGCAAATGCCTGTTCTCACTTTCTGGTGACATTTGTAAATAAGAAGAGGGCAGCGTTATCTCTTGTAAATGTAAAACTTGTTTGAGCAACTGGCTGAACAAGAAGTAGTACTAAGTGAACTTGTAGGCTCTGAAGTTTTACTTTTTTTTTTTTTTTTTTATTGCAGTTATGTAACACAAAAATCTACATTTGTAAGTTGCACTTTCCCAAAAGAGATTGCACTATGAGGTGAATTGAAAAATGGTATTTCTTTCATCATTTTTATAGTGCAAATATTTGCACTAATCAAAAATAATATACACTTTGATTTCAATTACAAATCAGGATATAATAGATATGAAAATGTAGAAAAACATCCAAAATATATTTAATAAATTTCAATTGGTATTCAGCTGTTTAACTGTGCAATTAAAACTGCGATTAACCGTGAATAATTTTTTGAGTTAATTGCGTGAGTTAACTGCAATTAATCGATAGCCCTAAAATTTTGCCTAAAATGCTGACCGAGAACTGCCTCTGCTTAAAAACTTTAAAAGTGAGGCATAAATCCCATTTCACATTACTCCAAGAATGTACAGTATTACTTTATGGACGCTTTATCATTTTATCCTTTTTCTAACAACCCCCCAGCACAGGGATTCAAATGAACTTTTGGAAGCTCTAGAACTGAATTTTAGGAGCTGTTTCTCCTCGATGTGGAGTGAGACGTTACGTGGAGATAAGCTCTGTTCTTTCTTGATTAATAAGGTTAATAGATTTTGCTTTGCTTTTAATCCTCTTTGCTTAGCAAAACACAAAAAAAGGCCCAAAATAAAAGACCCTGCAGAATATAAGGAGCCAATCTAATCTCTTGTGTTATGAGTAATTTGGTCTTGAATACTGGGGAGGAGTTGGACTTGACTCGTAAGTCTTCCCGGATGTCCCTCCAGTATTTGGAGTCCTAAAAATAACACACAACTCGAATGGCCTTGACGACCTCTGAATTGCTTTGCAAGAGATTGTAATGAAGCCAAAGTAGGTGAGTGGCCCGCAGTGCACTTACATTTCAGAATCCCCTGATGAAAACTGGGGATGGCTAATTAGCTATTGGCCTTTGTTAATGTTGAACTTTGATGCCTAAGACTCTCAAGTGTTCTTCTAGCACAAGTAAATGGCTAGGGAGGACAGTAGCCCCTTATGGAACTCTGAAATGAGTCAAAAGGGGCCAATTAACTGGGTTCCAGGGAAAGCTATTTTCACCATAGCTGACTAAAGAAAAGTCTATGGTTGGCCGAGTGCCCAAGGTAGTGATTTATTCCTGGTCTCTGCCCTTAAACTGGCCTCTGGTCTGACGCAGAGGGTTTATGCAGTGTTGTTGTAGCCGCTTCGGTCCCAGGATATTAGAGAGACAAGGTGGGTGAGGTAATATCTTTTATTGGACCAATTTCTTTTTGAGAGAGACACAAGCTTTCAAGCTACACACAGTTAACTATCTGTTCAACCTTGTATTTAGCTGTGACCCAGAGTCCCTTTCCCAGACCTGAGGAAGAGCTCTATGTAGTTGGTCCAGTAAAAGATATTCCCACCCTTCCATTGTGTCTCTAACACACGGTGTAGATGCTTAAAGGACACAGGCCTATGCAGAATGATGCTTACAGGGAAGACCCTTTGAAACAAAGGAGCTAATTTCCTATCACTACAGTCATCTCTTCATTGTGAAAGGTTATATTTCTGTCCGGGATGGAGCCTCTGCTGTCCTAACCACTTTTTTTCCTGTACAGATAGAGGCCTTTGTGGAAATCCCATAGCTGGAGCCTGAATCACACGCGCTATGGATAGCACACACTGCACGGAGAGGACCAGAGAATCTTGGGGGCATTAATACCTCTGAGGGGGTGTCACCTGTCAGCTGAATTCTGACAAGCCAGGGAGCCAGCTGTGGAGCCTTTTAAAGGCTTCGGCACCAGCAGAACCCAGTGTTATTTTACGGGTGCAGGTGATTCACTTAGTCTTTTTGCCACAGCCTGAATAGCTCCTTGGGGCTTCCATTCCCACTTGCCCTTCTGTATACACCCACCTCCTGCCTCTGCCTTCATCTAGAGGGCATGGGCTGTCTTGTCACGTAGGAATTCACCTGCCTCCAGATCACCTTGTTGGGTGACGCGGCTCAGGAAATGGCAGGAGCCCGTGTGAAGTGTCTGGAAAATATTTCTGTAGGGCATTTTAATTTGGGCCCAAAGAAGAAGGGTACCAGCTCCAACTACAGGAAACAAGTTTGGAAAACTGTGGCCCAGTCACTCCCACAAATATGGCTGACTCAGGGAGCCTGCTCACAGCGCAGGTGTTACAATACACTTGGAATATGTAATACAGACAGGATGTCGATCATGTTCCCTCACCAAGCAAAGTCCGGGTCTCATATGTTGCAAACTGGAATTGATGTTGAATAGGATCCTAAACTTGGATTTATTTGGAATGTAAGTGGGGCCTTAATTTGCCTTTCCTGCCTTCCCTTCCACCAAGATGAGCTTATAGTCACCTGCTTTGAGATGCGTGATGGGGAGTGAGCAAGTAAGCTCTGGCTTTGGCTGACTTGAACAAGCTGCTTTAGGTACCTGGGATCTTTGTGTAGCTAAAACAGGCACAAAAGTCCAGACAGCGGTGCCGGATTCAAACACAGTTCTTCCTGTCCCCACCTACTCCCCCACTGTGCCTTTGTGGGCTTTCCGATGAATAACCAGGCTGGGGTGGAGTCTAGATCTTGGGCCTCTTCCACTTTGCACCATAATCACTGTTGCTAAATGAGCTTTTAGAGCTGAGGCAGGAAGGGGCTTGGAGCAAAGAGAATAAAAGCCTGAAGCTATTCTGATGCGAACTATAGTTCACGGAAGTCTTGACTTCCCCCTGAGCAGGGCACTTAAGTCTCCACCCCTCTCCATACAGGAGTTGGCTTGTGGCATACCTGAAATAACTTCCAATGTGTTTAGCTTGGAGCAGTGCTTTGTTAGATACAAGTTCAGTATGCTCCAAGCCTTATGACATCATGCATATTACATCATTCTTTGGTTTTTAATTAAACTTCAGTCCATTTAAATGGATCTATCTCCACCCAGCCTTGGGTTAGTCACAAGGGCTCTCCTGTAACCTCCTTTGCCTTCTCTCCCTTGCGATTCCACTAATCAGTCTTGTGATATCTGATGTTCAATTCTTCAAAGGGAAAGAATCCATCAGTCTTCTGCTGTGCATTTCATCTTGATTCTCCCCCCCCCTTCACTTGTTAGGAAGTTGGCTTTCTATCATTACGGGGATGTTAACCTGAAGGGAGAGGATTTTCATGCACATTTGGACTGCAATCTTCTCCTTCAATGTTACCACAGTTCAGAAACTTTTAAAGAATGCAGGGTGGTGATGAGATGGAGGGAAGCGCTAAGGGGATTGATTCATGGGTCAGTCTGGCTTTGGGGAGTTGCATTAACAAACCGTCTCTAAACAAGTCTGCAGGGTGGGATTAAGAAAAATGCAAAACTGTAGTTACACTTCCCAGGTGTTCGTGCACATGCTTTCTTTGGATTTGAATGGGCCTGAGTTCATGAGCCGTCTGAGAGCCCTAAACTGGGCATTCAGTTTGTAATGAAATCCACAGGCAGGCTTCGTGTTCTCTCTGTCAGTCCCTTGCCTGGCTTGTGGGTTTTCTTCATCAGTGGGTTTCCCCTTTCTTCTATTGGGATGTTTTATGCACACTGCTCCCATGGTGATCACTTCCCAACGCATCTGGGTTTTTTGGGTGTGTGTGTTTTTTCCCTTTAAAGGTCTGACAGTTGTTCCTCTTAACTGCTCCCTTTCCCAAATCCAGGGCCGGCTCCAGGCACCAGCCGAGCAAGCTGGTGCTTGGGGCGGCAGATTGAACGAGGCGGCATTCTGCCCAATCCTAGGGCGGCACGGCCGCTTTTTTTGTTGTTGTTGTTCCGCTCCGGCCGCCCTGTAGGGGGCGGCGGCACGGAGGATGGGAGCGCCCTGCAGCAAGCCCGGCAGGGCAGTCCTTGTCCTTCCCTCCCCGCCGCCCGGAGCGGAGCCCTCCCAGCAGGCGGCGCGGCGGGAGGGGCCGCGTGGCCGCCCCCGCTGTAGCCCTGGCTGCCCCCCTTCTCTCTCTCTGTCCCGCCCGCTAGCTGGTCCCCCTGCACCCGCGCTCCGGCCGTGCCGCAGGTTTTTTTTTTTTTTTTTTTTTTGCCGTTCTGGCCCCCCCTTTTTTTTTTGTTTGTTTGTTTGTTTGTTGCTTTGGGCGGCCAAAAAGCCAGAGCCGGCTCTGCCCAAATCATGGCAGTCTGTGGCTTGCTCTTGCTTATCTCCATCTCTTCAATGCTTCTCCCCTTCCGGAGTCCTTTCCTTCCCTTCCCTTTTCCTCCTGGCCTGTTTTTAAACAGCCTTCTGCACTAACCTGACACTCAAAAGGTCTCCCTACAGCAAACTCAAACATGCTGTTTGCTTAGCGTTGAGAGTGTCCTCAGGCACACAAAAGACCCAGTCGCTGCCCCTCCAAGCTGAAGGACTAGATCTTCAGCTAGTGCTGATCAACATAGATTGGCTGAGGATGTAGATAACTTGCAGGCACCCTGCCCGGTTATTTTTGTTTTCCAATAGCAATAAAAGCCCCGTGGGAAATTGTCCAAGTGTGTCTATATAGTTTGAATACACTTTAAGTGCAAGTTATTATACCAGCTCACTTATTAGTTCTGTCATGCTGAGGAGAATGTTTAGCAGGCTGTGCTGTCTCCAGAATGGAGCTGTGCAAAAATAGATGACCATTATGTGTGTGCTGCTTTTTTTTTTTTTTTAAAAGGTCAGGCCAAATTTCTTCATTTGGGACCTTTTTATACTTGAAGGGAAGCCCTGGAATTTTGGCCCCCTCTGCATTCTGAAATTCCTGCCTGATAATGTGGGAGCACTTAGCTCAGGGAAAACAGCTGTTTGTTTACATACCCATTGTGACCCTCTGAGATTTCCCCTGAACTTTATAAAACAGTTTGCATCTTGTGAATTAGTGTTGAGACCCTGGTCCTGCAAATTATGGTGCAAGCTGAAATTAGTGGAGCTGTGCGCAGAGGCACCTGTCTACCTGTGTTGTATATTGCCAGGTTGGGGTCTTAATCACCCCCACTAAAAATCCAACTGTGGCTTCTTGAAATGGCCTGGCTGAAACACACATGAGGCCTGGATAATATAATGCAATAAAGTCCAGAACTCTGGCTGTTTAGAAAGTGCAGCTCTGCAGCTTCAGACCTCCCGACAGGGCTGGGTTTTGCAAGACTGTCCTGCTTTGACAAACAGAACCCCATTTTGTGTTTGCTTTTTTTTTTTTTTTTTTAAAAGGTCAGGCCAAATTTCTTCATTTGGGACCTTTTTATACTTGAAGGGAAGCCCTGGAATTTTGGCCCCCTCTGCATTCTGAAATTCCTGCCTGATAATGTGGGAGCACTTAGCTCAGGGAAAACAGCTGTTTGTTTACATACCCATTGTGACCCTCTGAGATTTCCCCTGAACTTTATAAAACAGTTTGCATCTTGTGAATTAGTGTTGAGACCCTGGTCCTGCAAATTATGGTGCAAGCTGAAATTAGTGGAGCTGTGCGCAGAGGCACCTGTCTACCTGTGTTGTATATTGCCAGGTTGGGGTCTTAATCACCCCCACTAAAAATCCAACTGTGGCTTCTTGAAATGGCCTGGCTGAAACACACATGAGGCCTGGATAATATAATGCAATAAAGTCCAGAACGCTGGCTGTTTAGAAAGTGCAGGTCTGCAACTTCAGACCTCCCGACAGGGCTGGGTTTTGCAAGACTGTCCTGCTTTGACCCACAAAACCTCCTGTCCGGGTTGAATTGGGGCCGGCTGATCTCTGCTCCCTGCTCCAGGCATTGTAACCTGGCACGTAGGGTCGCAGCGCTGCTCACTCAAATTTGGCCTGGCCCCTCCCGCATTGGAGGGCCAGGCCAAACCTAAACGGCACTGGGACCTCGTGCATCAGCAGCCAGGTTGCAGTGCCCACAGTGGGGAGCTGAACCCAGCCAGGCCCATGGGTCAGGAGCTGCCGCTGCAGGGTGGGCTAGGGCTTGTTCTGCAGCTCCCCCTGGGTGAGCACCTGACTCCCCTCCCCAACGCCCTCAGCGTCTCACCCCTTGGGGGCAGGACCCCTCCCGCTTTACCAGCTAGAAATGTTGGGAGGTGTGCAGCTTATCGTGCCCCCGTGTCTGCATTTTGGAATGCAAGATGTTTTAATGACCGGCTTTGTCACGGATGCGTAATGAAGTAATGGATTCTATTATACAAATCCGCGACAATTAACACCGTATTCTCTGCCTGCCAGCGCATAGGCAGCTGGATAAAAACAGTTGACCAAACGCAGTGGAGAGCTACTAAAATACACTCCTGAGAAGTTAATAAAGAGCAGGAACAGCACTAAAGTCTGACTAGTCAACTCAGTGATGCCCTCTTTTGGGGGTTTGTATCCATTGCTTGCAGGGAGATGGACTCTGTGATGTAACAGCCGGTCTCTAGATACCGATTCTTGCTCCTATCCCAGGTCGCTGTGTGCAGTCTATATAGCTTAATACTGTCGAGAGACCGGTTAGGTTCACGAAGGTTACTGCGGCGCCTGTCTTCAAAACTGTTCCCTGTTCATGGTGTTTGTCCTAGGAATGGAGAAGTTAAAAAATGTTTTATACCTTGATTTTCAGCTGGCATGACAATGTGCCAAGGGCCAGGACACTGAACTGTAAGACCCTGGTTCTATTCCTCGCTCTGCACTGACCTGCTGTTTAGAGCTGGTCAAAAAATGGGGGAAACAGTCACAATTCTTGCCCCCCCCCCCCCCGTGTCTCTTTATTTTCCCCCAATCAAATTTTTTAAAACTGGAGGTTTTCTGCCAGCCCTACAGTTGTGTGATCCAGGGCAAGTCGCTTCATTTCTCTGGCCTCTCATCACATCCTTTCTGTCTTGTCTGTATACGTTTGTGCAGTGCATAGCACAATGGGCACCCATCTCAGTTGGGGCTTCCAGGGGCTTCTGTGGTAGAAAAAATTGTGTAATGCTGATAGACCTTGGTTGTCGGTGGGCAGGATTGAACCTGGGACCTCTAGAGCTTAATGTATGAGCCTCTATTGCATGAGCTAAAAGCCACATGGCCCTTAGCTAAGACTGTAGCAGCCTCATTAATCTCTAAGTGGTCTCTGTGCCACTAGAGGGGACAGAACAACACACCCAGGAGGTGTGTGGGTTACAAATGTATAGATTTTCGTGAGGATTTTGTTCTTATGGGAGGATTAGCTTGCAGTTTTATACCTTTTCCTTTGCTAAGCAAAATGGGCCCAGCTCCTTTAACTGGGCATGGGGGGAAAGACTGTTCCCTGGTCAGTGTTGGGATTCACATGAGCTCATTCTGAAGCCAGTTTGCAATTTGCATTGCTGTGTTGGGAAGTGACCATCATGGACCTAGGGCATAGTGGGCTTATAAGGGCAGAACTGGTTTGTTTCCAGCTAGTGCCATCCTGAGGTTTGCTGGGAAGGGGTTTAAGCCCTCATCCTGGGAATGAAGAATGTCCGTCTGTGTCCTTCCAATTCAGGGTTGTTCATCAGGCATTGAGCTCACGCTCTAAAATAAGCCAGCGTAGGCTGGAGCAGTTCAAGAAGCTAATGGAAAATCTCCTTACAATCAAGTTGGCATTAAAATGGAGTCAATCCACTCTCAGTGGAAAACTAGTCTCTGAAGCTTGCGGAGTCCAGATAAAACAGGATCTGCCCACAGAGCACTCAGCTGCTTTTCTTTCCTTGGATTATAAATTGTTTTTGGCTTCCAGTTGTTGCAGCAATATGGAAATAAATAAAATGGGCAGTTATCTATTAATAACCATTTTCAAGTAATAACTATAAAAGGATTTCCCTAGTGGAAATCTAATAAACCTTTAGACTTC
This sequence comes from Terrapene triunguis, assembly GCF_002925995.2. Taxonomy (NCBI): domain Eukaryota; kingdom Metazoa; phylum Chordata; order Testudines; family Emydidae; genus Terrapene; species Terrapene triunguis. The sequence goes on from NW_020664481.1 coordinate 8,023,702, forward strand.
TCATCTTAATCCCTAGTCTGTATTTATTCTTACAGGTTGTGTGTGTAACATAAATAGCAGCCTTGCATTCTATCAGAACACCTTTTGGCTGCAAAGTGTCATTTTAGAAACATGTCTAAAAATCCTGTTTGCTCTTCTCCAGCCTGTTCTTTGTATAGCCAGTCATCAATTTGCAGAGTTCCTAGAGCGACGTTGGCTTTTGAATAAGATTCTCCACCAAAACTCAGTCCCATAGACAGGAGACTAACTGCTTGTTTAAAAAAAAGGTGTATTCCTCTTGCTACTTCAAATAATAGCTGCTATCAGATTGCAAACCCCAAGATATAAATTGACTCAGACTTTAAGCCATCCTTTCCGTTTTGTGGCTGCAGGAGCTCCAGCTATAGTGGACTGCTATACTTCCCGATGTGCCACGCCGAGGAATACATAGAGGGATTTTTTTAATGCTTTTGAAAATCCTGCCCAAAAAGTACTGGCTTATTTCTGCTTCTATTGAAGTCAGTGGTAAAAGTCCCATTGACTTCAAAGGGAGCAGAGTTAAGCCAATGCTGAAAGCTTTTGAAAAATCTCACCTTTTGGCTCAAGAAACCAGGCAAGTTTCTAACAAAGCTTGATCTGGGTAGGTTGCACAGCAGTCTGGACTTCAGGGAGTTCTACTTAAACCTCTTATTTTATTCAGACTTTCTGTGGCACCAACTCATCTGTCTGTCCAAACAAACATGCCTGTCTACCGCACTTCAGCAACCATTGCACTAACTGAATATTGGTCCATGGTGGTGAGCAGTTAGGTTAGGCTCGATCTTGTTTTATGCCTCTTCTCTTCCTAGGTAACGAAACTGATGTGTCAAGCAAAATTCCTTCTCTTTCAGTTCCATGCTTTCCCTAGGGGCATGTTTGAGTAGCTTCTTGGCCCTTCCCCTACGCTTGCCAGCAATGCTGTTCACATCTGTTTGAAGGGATGCCATCTGGAATGTCCCAAACGTGACCCAAAAACAATCCTGTCAGAGACAACTATGACGCAGTGTCCCCTAGAATATCTGATTCCAAAAAGACATAATACTTCCTAGCAGACTTTAAGGGTTAAAGGGAGCGGAGAGCTCAAAGTGAAAGGCCTGATACAGTCTCAGGGGAGTTACCTTAGTAAGTAGTCATCTGTGGCTTTAATTATGTCCGGAGGAGGAAGGGTTACTGCAGCTGCTGTTCTGGGGTAGTGCTGATGTTTGCAAGTGGATTAAAGCAGCTGTTTCGTGTTGGGTGGGGAGGGGAGGGGAGAGGAAGAGAAAAGGGGTCATGCCCTTTTAAAAGGCCTAGAGGTGCTTTGGGTTGGTGAGCACAGCCATTGGAGAAATTGAAGGTTATCCATTAGCAGTTGAAAAGCATTGTTCAGGTTACAGCCTTCTCCAAGCAGGGCCCACTCTGTCGGGAGAGACCACTGTCACCTGACATTCCTGGATTTGTAAATGGAAGCTCTCATTTCCCTTTCAGACCCTTTAGATGTAACACTTGGGAGCGGGAAGATTAGCAAGTCACATTAACCCCTCCTTAGACGGAGGCCAGGAACTACCGTTTGAACAGCCTGCCCTCTCGTTGCACTTGTGTGTGAAATGCTAGTGCACTATGACTGAGAGCATAATCCATGATCATCCTTAATTCAAGGGAACATGCATCCCTCTTGGCCCAAAGCTCAGAAGGAGACCTTTTAAGATGGAGCTCTGTGAACCCATGGAGGGCCATGTGTTGGTGTGACCATTATTTTTGCTATCAGTCCATTCGATTGTTGCACACTTGGGGTTCTGAATGGAGTGGCTGTTGCACCCCATAGCCTTTGGGGTCCCATCAAACCCCACATGTCAAAGCAAACCTCAGCTGTAACTGCATTTCACCCAGTTTCTTATGAAAACCACAGATTTCATAGAATATCAGGGTTGGAAGGGACCTCAGGAGGTCATCTAATCCCAACCCCCTGCTCAAAGCAGGACCAATCTCCAACTAAATCATCCCAGCCAGGGCTTTGTCAAGACTGACCTTTCATGTTTTTGACACGATCCTGTTTCGACTGTCTGGTTGGCTTTGATCTGGTCCCGGCTTTTACCTGGGGCTGCATTCCAAATTTATAGCAAACCTCCCTCCTCCCGAGTAAGGGGAATTTCTGATTTTGCTGTGAATCCACTGAGCCCTGCCAGAGGTCTGGCCCTGAGGCTGGGAGGCTTGGATCGAGCATAGTATGGGGGCTGAGGACTTGAGTTCTAATCCTGACTCTCCTGTGTTCGTGAGCAACTCATTTAATTGCTCTGCTCTCTTTCTCTCCATCTGTAAAAATGGAGACCGCACCACATACCTATTGGGGTGTGAGGAGACCTGATTCTATGTGGGGTTGTACATTGTGATATCACTGACACCTTTGCAAAGTGTGTGTGGAAAAGCTACAACTTATGGGAGTAAGTGGAGTATACTGACTGGTAGCATTTTAGCCCCACCTGGCACAGGTGGGATTGTTTGCACAGGGTGCAGGGCAGAGGAGAGTCAGGCCTAGAATGTGCTGAGTGGGCCAAATTCCATCCTGGTGCATAAGCCAGTGGACTTAAGTCAATGTGGCCTGCCCTTGTACAATGACTTACACCAGTGCAAAGTGTGTGTATGACGCTACCGCATCAGACTGGTAACCCACTTCCGCACCAGTGTGTTTGCAGAAGATTGCACGTGGAAATTGTAACACAGTGGTGCTAGACTGAAAACTATCCTATGTGACTGGCCAGGCCAGGGACTCGGGTTTCTAGACTATTACCTCTCAGACCAAGCTGCAGTCGGTGGATTTGCTCCAGCAGTGGCCTCTTCTGAGCACTATATATATTTTTTTTTCTGGAGTCGTGTTTAAAAGTGACCAGTTGTTTACGCCAGTGCCTTTGGCGCACACTTGCTTGGCTGCAGTCAGAGACTGACATGGCCAGTGTCTGGCAAACAAAGACCATTTAATTTTGAGCTCAGTGTAACGATTCCTGTAAGTCAAGTTATGCACATGCTTCAGCGTCTGCAGGATCAGGGCGGAAAAGTCCCCTCGGGCTGGTGACTCTTTGTATAATGTGCATGTAATTAAGCACCCACACGACACTCATTGCAACCTCACTCTTCCCTGTGACAGCCACAAATCTAACCTATGCACTCCACTGGAAGTGGCAGCCTGTAGGGAGGCTATTCAGTGTTTTACACCTCCCTGTGTTCTCCCAAGGGTCAGCTGATTTAATGGCTGTACATCAAACACCCCTGCCAAATGTAGCCTGGGAGACTCAGCTTCCTACGGACTTGGCATGACTTAATGCTGTCCAGGCTCGCCCAGCCGAACGATGATGGCACCGATCTGTCCCAGCTCAGTCAGGTGCTGCAGATCCAGTTCTCAGACTATTTTTGGCCGGAAATGTACGCCGCATTTGTCCGTAGAAGAACGACTCGTATGGAGAGAAGCTGCTGTGAAGAAGAACAGAAGCCTGTGTATGAAATAATGAAGGAACCCATCATTCTCTTTAGAATTCATATATATGCTCTTGCTGGGAAATGCTTTACCTTGTCTTAGGCTGGGTTCAGCTATTTATAGCAAAGGAATGGATCAGTTTTTAGGGCATAGCTCAATTAAAATATTCAGATCGGTGTTGCCAACGTGTGGTTTTTATGCACACACGTCTCATGCACTTAAGTGTTTTTCTTTTAACGCCTCAGCTCCTAAAGCCATTTGGTTATGGGAGAATCTCAGTTTTAATTTTAAGAAAGAAAAAAGCGTCTAGCCCTCTGGGTGTTGAGGAAAGCTTGAAAAGGGAATCCCTGTAGGTTCATTAACCAGCAGGCCAAAAAAAAAAAAAAAAAACTGGTTATTTGGAGCTTTGCAGAATGGTCCCAACTCTATTCCCAGTGTATCCCAAACACGGCATTGGTTAAGTACCTCCCTTCAGCTCCCCGGAGGGCTCCTGCCCAGTACTCACCAGGCTCATGCCTGTGCTCTTTTCCCGTGTCTGATCTGCTTCCCTCTTTCAGGCACTGAAGAGAAGCGTCTCACTTCAGAGCTCCCTGAGGGCCAGGTGTTTGCGCTAATTAATTTTAAATTACAGAGCATTTATCGTCCCGGATTTCTGCAAAGGCCATTAAATCCTGTTATCCCTTCTCCCTGTTGAAACACTCTTGGCGCTTAAAAGACCATATTATGAAGAGCACGTGCAGTGTTCTTAAATTTCTGCAGGAGCAATAATGGCTGCATATTAAATATTAATTGGCAAAACCAAGTAAGTGCCCTGGGGCTCGTGGGCTGGGAAGAGCCTGGTAAAGGTGCTGGGACCATTGTTCATACGCACCCTCTTCCCACTAATTTTAGGCACGAGGCCTTGTTCCATTTGAGTGAAACAGTCCTTGTTGTACTGCGGACGTCTTTCTTCCCTGGTCTGAGTGCTCTGTTTCTCTTAGGGAAGTGGCCATATGCCATTGTGCTCAAGAGGGGAAAAGGAGACATTGACTGCAGGGGTGTGTGCATGATGGATTATGCATGGTTTTGTCCCAAAACATATCCATAGCCTTGTATTTTTATGGAAGGGATTTTTGTCCCTATGGCATGTTGAATGAGCCCCAGTCAAAACCCTAGCAATAAAAAGACTCCTCTGCTCATGCTGAGCCACGGAAACTCTGACCGCACTATTCAGTATCCATAGGATCCCTCACGCTCTCCTGGAAATAGAGGGAAAGAGGCTTGACTCTATTTCAGTCTGGCTAGATTCCTCCATAATTAACCTACCCTAGAAAGATAAGAACTAGCTCACCTTCTCAGGAATGTTGTTCTGGTTTCTGTCTGGGAGGGATGAGGCACATTAAAGGGTTTTGTGTGTATGGGCAGAAGGCAGGGTAAGCTACAATGGACTTTGAAACCACCTTTAAAGAGCGTTTGTGGTTGTTTTGAAAAGTTTGCTCATAAAAGTCATTTAACTGGGGATAATTTCTTTTACCTAAAAGCGAGCTGCATATTCCAAATCCTGTAACTGCTGTGAACTGATCCCTGCCTCCCAGGTGGCAGAAGCCTCATTTTTTTTCTGTCATGAGATTTAGACACACCTATAAGTTTGAGAGGGAGCATGTGTTCTGGGTAAGAGAAAGAAACAGTAGTGAGAGTGTGTGCATGTGTGTGTTTACATGATAGGGACCCAACCTTTCAAATACACCCATGAGTAGTCCTAATAGAACCATTCATATGCACAAAGTTATTTGCGTGCAAGTGTTTGGTTGCGGGAACAGGGCCTAAATGTTTTCTCTAAAAAGGAGAAAAGCAAAAAGCGACTAGGATGAAAAGGAATTTTAACCAGGAAAAACACACAATCTAGCCCTTCACAAATATTTTCCTGTGTAAAAGGAAATAAAAACCGTGCCTATCTATCAGCAACAACTCCATAAAATATGTTGAAAAAGGTCTGTGTCCTCTGGGGCAAAGAGTAAATGAGGCTGCCTTTTGAAGGTCAAATGACGGCAGGAAGTCAAGCAGAGTGGTAAGAAGACTTTGGATACGTGACCTGATCAGTGAGAAGAAAGGATCAAAGGCCAAGGTACAAAGAGGGAGAGGAAGGGGACACATTACCAAGCTAGAGAAAGTCAAATATAAAAAGAAAGGCAAATGCTCTATGGCTTCACAGTGCCTCCGCACCTGACCAATATTTGTCTGTGAGAAAGGGCCCAAGATCGTGCCAGTTTGGTTATGAATTGTCTTTATTTGCTACTATTTCTGTGGGAGGGTACGTGTGCTGCAGCCTCTGTCCAGTGTTTTGGGGCCTGAAGAACCTCTCCTTGTTGGGGGAGCAGCCCCCTGTAAGGCCGTAGCTGCAGGCAGCCGCATCCCCCACTCCCCCAGTGGGTATGCAGTTTGTGGACTCTCCGACCATGGCGTACGCCTCTTCCTGCTGAGTGTCCGAGCTTGGTGTGTGTGACCCTGTGCCCCATTATGGCTCTTCAAGGGGCCTTCTGCAGCCCGCATGCTGTTGCTGTGAGTGTAGAACAGGGTGGCTGCACTCCACTTTCTGTGGGCCTTTTAAGCAGGAGGTGGGCTCTTTAAATACGGCGGGGACAAAAGCCTCTCTCATTTTTTAAACCCCCTTTAAATGGCTCATGCTCTGTTGTGGCTCTCTAGAGGCTCCAGTCTGTGCATTCCCCAAGAAGATCTAGTATCAGCGAGGCAGAAACCAGCCTGTTTTTCCTGCGTGATGCTGTTCTGTTAATTCATGGGAACAAATTCAGGTGCTGCCGAAAAACACACACCGCTACTACACAAATCACAAGCAGTCAGGGAGCTGGGATTAGAACCCTAATCTAGCTTCAAAACCACAGCTCCTCTGGCTGTGAGTTCTAGTAGTAGGTCTCTTATCCTGTTTGTGAGCCAGTCATTAAAGTAAGTCTCTCTCAATTCCTCCCCTTTTGTTAGATGATTTAGTGCAACTGTATAGATCTTTTGCTAATGCAAGTGCAGTATGAGTGAGTATTCAGGTCATTAATAAAACCAAACGTCACAAAAGAATTTCATTGTGTTTTCTAGTTCCAGTTCATGGTGACAGTTTCCCATTCATCTTCAATGGCTGGGAAACTGAAGTCATGTTTTAGGCTTGTCTACACATGGAAATTAATCTGGAATAAGGCATTGTGTGAATTTAAAGAGATTAACTATCCCTGATCAGCTCTTATTCTGGAATAAGAATATTTTATTCTGAATTAGCTTAATCCACTACACATAGAGTTAATCAGGAATAACTATTACAAAATAACTCCCCATGAAGAGGCGAGGGGAATAAAAAAGAAGTACAGACTTCTTAACAATTGCCATCTCTAAACATTCCTGTGCCTCTTACTCATTTGAGGGACAAACAGGAAGTTGCTAATTCAGACCCAAGAATTTATGGTTCTAAAGCGGGTGGATTTGCTGCTGATTCGTGGTGTGCTGGTTTCACTCATCAAAACCTCAGTGCTGTCAGGTGGAGGAGTAATTAGTTGGAATGATATTTCAGTGGGGTTCTAATCACAGACAAGGCTGCTTGGCTCCTCCTCGTCAGTATCTCATCCTCTCTAGGATGTTGAACTTGTTTTTCATGCATTTGAATGGCCTGTAAATGATTGTGATTCAAAGCTGGGAACTGCAACCTCAGTCAGAGATAAAAATATTACTATTTGGAAAGAAAATTGGTTGCTAATTTTCCTGTCTGTCATGATTTCCTGGCCAAAGATTTCACAGAACTTCCCTTCCACCCACCAAACCTATGTAATGTTGCTCTTAATAATAACAGCGTCATTGCTCTTTAAAAATCTGTGCCATCCATCAAGAACAAGCCCATCGGTGACAAATGTAGCAGGCACAACAGAGCATGAAAATGTTCTGCAGAAGTCTACTACAGCTAGCCCAAGTGAGGTAGATCTACAGTAGAAATCTAAGGCTATCCTGAGTCGTCGTCATCATCACCTTGTCCCATTTTCAATTTAGAGTTTCCTTGGGTGCAGCCTCTTCTTGAGTTCCCAGTTCCTATGGGCTGAGCATCTTCCACCTCGTTCACATCTTTCCTTAAAAACCAGCTGTTTGTTTAGCTGTCCATTGCTGACAGACTACGACTTATCTGCTCATATCCTGAAGGCTCCTCCTTTGGTCATATTGATTCTGTCCAATTTAGCTGGTAATTTCATTAGGTCAGGGACTAGTCTGAGCTGTGTTCTGCTAAGGACTGTGCACATGTCTAATGTGATCCAAATAACAATCTAACGTTGTCCGGCATACTTGAATGGTCTCAGTGTCTGATAGACTTACCTGCTGCTGCAGTAGCAGCAGCAGTTGTATAGCACTAGGCATATGGAGCCTTGTGTTCTATCTTGTTAGTAAATTAGCTGCTCTGTCCAAGAAGAGCCCCTCGTCCATGCTACACATGATGCTCATGCTTCATCCTGCACTCCGCCAGTAAACCTCCCATCCTCACCACTGCCATCCTGGTCCAGGCACCTTCCTGAGCAAAGACATCCATATCGTGTTAAAGTATATAGTGACTCTGTGTCATGGACAAGTTGGTCGCCTCCTCCTAGTCCAAAAATGTCATTCTTGCCTATGAACCTAAGCCAGATCTCTAGTTTGATTGTCCACACTGTACCCCTTAGACTTCCTTCATCCCATGGTGCTCTTTAAGGATTGTCCCAGTAGTTGTGGGGTTAATCTTTAGCCAAGCTGTGATGAGACCAACTTCCTGAGCGGTGAGGCGCTTGAATAGGTGCATAATGTGACTGCATTTCAGTATTACTCATTTTGTTTCTTTTCTCCCTCGCTCCTCCCCATGAGTAGAGCTGAGTGTAGAATAATTTTTCTGGTTTGGGGCTGAACTGAAAAATGGGGGGTGGGGAATGCTTCGTTTCAAACCAAAGCTGATTCTCCCCCCCGCCCCCCCGAACTGAAAACCAAAACAAAATTTTCTTTTTGGATTGAAAAGCATGCAAGACATTTCATTTTGAAAGGGTTGAAATGAACAGCTACAATTATTTTGGGGAAAAAATCTACTTTTTTTAAAAGCTAAAACTATTGTTTGCCCCAAAGTTGCCAATAGTTTGTGTCCTAAAAATGCATTTTTTTAAATATTTGCTGAAAAAAATTCACCCAGCTCTTCCCACAACACCCACAATCCTCTCCCTTAGGTGATTGGTGCTATCAATGTTTGCTATTGCTTGGACCACTGCTTTGCTGACCTCATTCTGGTGTTCCAGGTCACCAAAGCTTCTACTATAGGTTTGAATCTTTCCCCCCGACTCCATAAAACATGTGTCAGATGCAATGAGATCTACTTTTTTTTTTAGAGATGAGCATGTGCACTAAACGTGGCACTTGGCATGGCAACCCCTTTCTCTAGGGAGGAAAAAAATTTGGCCAGGACTCTGGGAGTATAGAGGTTTTTATTCATCTGAATGATGATATGAGCTAAATAAAGCTTCTGGAAAAAAACTACTGAGTTTCTCTTTCTATACTGGTTGGGCAGAAATGTATTGGGACTAAATATGGAATGAAAAGGATTTTCTTGCCAGCTTTCTCTCTCTCCATTTTTAGAGCTACTGCACCATCTTTATAACTTTCTCAACATACGTACTTGATACAGTCATTTTGCCTTTCTTTTTTCCGGCAGCCTGTCATGTTCAGAAAAATAGTAGGGCCAAAATCCACCAGATTTAACAAGATGTCCCACCATTGCCCTGAGCTCCATGTCACAGTTTAGTGTCTGGGTTTGCCACGGTCACAGAATCCTGTAAATTTTCTGTAACATGAACAAGAATGGCTCCTGCAAGAGAGAGAGAGCTCTAATGATGATGTTTAGAGATACTCAGATGCAAATATGCTCTAGAAATTCAATTGGCTTAATAAATGCTGATTAAGCCTCATAACACCCAGGGTTGGTAAGGATTGGATATATAGTGTAGGGACCACTACATCCTGCCACTAAAGTGCAGCCACTTCTTGGGGGGGAAAGCAGCAGTTGTTTAGCAGTGCACAGCAATGCTACACAATTGTTTAACTTAAGCAGTGGAAGAATGCTGTGTCATTTTGAAAGTGCAGGGGGAACTTAGAGGCAGAATGTTAATACATGAACTGGGATTTTGCTAGGACACTGTGGCTCATACTAAAAGGGGATCTTAATGTTAGGACTTCAGTCTTACCTTTCATGTTCTTTAAAAAATGTCTTATGCCTCCCCTGCCATTATACGGTAAAATTCCCCTCGCCATAACAGCAGGTCCAGGCTCTGCTATGCTATGTGAGTGGGATTCTTGCTGGCATCTGAAAAAATTTGCCAGCAGTGTGGGCACAATTGTCCCAAATGTGCTTCTGTAGCAGAGAGAAATAGAGTGGTGGGTTGGTGTGTCACTCATGCAAAACTGCTCTGATGGCTTTTGATTGCCTGAGACTAGTAAACCTTTCCCCCACAAGAGTAAGGGTTGCTGTCAGGGATCACGGGCCTCCTGACTTACTTACCGTGACAGCTCCCATGTTACTGGAACAATACAGCTTTCAGCCAGGAGTGTTCATTCATTTTCTGCTGTCATTTTCACTTTAAGCAAGGTGTGGGGTTGAGGGAGAGGGTGTTCTGAGTCCAGCTGTATAACATTTGTGCATAGTCACCCACACACACACTGATTTGATAGTGGTGTAATCAATACCGTCCAGGAGTGCGGGGCTTCGCAGCTGTAACACTGGAGCAGGGAACAAGGATGACTTGAGAGTCAAGGATGGGTCTCTTGTGCCTGTAATTGCAAACGTTCCTTTCCCAGCGTGAAATTGGAGAGCGGTGAATCGGCTGCAGTGGGGTGCTGGCAGGGGCCTGCTGCCTGTCACCTTGGAACTGACTACCTCGAGGGGAGGGGGGGAATGATAAATACCGAAGATATCAACATTGTCTGTTTTTAAAATTTTGCATCAGCCCATTCTCCTTGAACGGAAGGACAGAAACACATACCTTCATCTCAAAAAGACTCTGCGTGAATAATAAAAACAGCTGGCCCTTTGCTAGCACCTTTCCTGGAAGGATCTCCAAGTAATTTATAAACACTATGGGGGTGTCTATACTGCAGCACATGAAGGCATACACAAGGTAGCTTTGATTGCTAGCTCACTTACAATAGCAGCATGGTCTCAGCAGGACAGGCTAGCTGCTCCCAGGCTCCTGCTTGCAATACGAAGTCTCCTGAGAGTGAAACGTCACAGCATCCCTGTGAGCTGGATATTCTCTCTGTTTTACAAAGGGGGAAACCGAGGCAGGGAAAGATTAAGGGAAGCTAGGCCGACTTTTTCAAAAGTGGCCAGTGTTTTTGGGTGTCCCACAGGAAATACAGTGGGTAATATACCTCATGATTTCTAGGCCCAGTTTTTCAGACGGACACCCTTCTGAAAATTTGTGAACATAAGAACATAAAAATGACCATAGTGGGTCAGACCAAAGGTCCATTCAGCCCAGTATCCTGTCTGCCGACAGTGGCCAATGCCAGGTGCCCCAGAGGGAGTGAACCTAACAGGTAATGATCAAGTGATCTCTGTCCTGCCATCCATCTCCACTCTCTGACAAACAGAGGCTAGGGCCACCATTCCTTACCCGTCCTGGCTAATAGCCATTGATGGACTTAACCTCCATGAATTTATCTAGTTCTCTTTTAAACCCTGTTTTAGTCCTAGCCTTCACAACCTCCTCAGGCAAGGAGTTCCACAAATTGACTGTGCACTGTGTGAAGAAGAACTTCCTTTTATTTGTTTTAAACCTGCTGCCTATTAATTTCATTTGGTGGCCCCTAGTTCTTATATTATGGGAACAAGTAAATAACTTTTCCTTATTCACTTTCTCCACACCACTCATGATTTTATATACCTCTATCATATCCCCCCTTAGTCTCCTCTTTTCCAAGCTGAAAAGTCCTAGCCTCTTTAATCTCTCCTCATATGGGACCCGTTCCAAACCCCTAATCATTTTAGTTGCCCTTCTCTGAACCTTTCCTAGTGCCAGTATATCTTTTTTGAGATGAGGAGACCACATCTGTACGCAGTATTCAAGATGTGTGCTAGTGCTCTGAGACCAGTGCCTGTCATGCTGATCGGTGGTGTTTCCCCAGGCTGCCCTGTCTGCCTGTATCCACCCATTGTCTCTCGTTGTTAATTGATGTATCATGTGGAGTGTGTAGCACCTTGGAGCCGCGGTCATGGCCCAGGACCCCATTGTACTGGGGCCGCGCAGACCTGGAACAAAAAGACAGTCCCTGCCCCAAGCGCTTATAGTGTGTGTCCGACGACGGGTGGCTACAGACGGACTTGTAGTTAACTCTTAGAGTGTTGTAAGCTCTTTGAGGCAGGGACTCTTAGTTCTGTGTGTGTGCAGTACCTAGCACAATGGGGCTCCCAGGTGCTACTATCAGATAAAGGATAACAAAGACTAATCCCTGTCATACCCCCAATGAGGTGGGTATTCTCCCCATTGGGTACATGGGGAAGCTGGTGCATTAGGAAGTTACAGGTGTTATTTTTCAGAGGCTGGGAGTATTTGCACCTCTCGTTGACCTCCCTTAGAGCTGTGGGTGCTCGCTAGCTCTGAAAACGAGACCCTGAGTGACTTACCAAAGCTAGAGCGGGTCAGCATGAGATCTGGGATTAGACCTGGGGAGTTCCTAGTTTCCAGCCTTGGGGCCAGGCTGCTACGTCGCGCCTGTCTCACTTGCAGGAGGATACCGATTAAAGAGAACTCAGGCCCGTCTGTCTCTCTGAATTGCAAGCTGCAGAGCAGCTTTCCTAGTGCTCCGTCCAGCGTGCTTTTGGATACCTTGAAACTCTATAGCCAATCTTGTCAAGCCAAAAGCCATGCTGCATTCCAGTAGGAACATTAATTTATCCCCCAAAGAATAAAGCTGGAGACGGATTTATAACCGAGGGGAATGCATAACTTCATTGGCTGGTACTCAGCCATGTTTCCCATGCCAAGAAGCAGATGTAAACCTGTGAGAACTGATCCTGGAGGGAAAGCAGCTGACTGAAAGCCTGGCCTCTGGGGCTTCACTAATAAAGAACAGCTTGGTTACAAGAGTTAGTGGTCAGAAAATGCTGTCCCCCGATGCGATCTTAATCTCACGTGCCTTGGAAATGCATGAACCACAGAGAGGAACTTGGGCCTGTATCTAGGTTGGGTCTTTTGCTTTAGCCATGTGAAAAGTGTGTTTTATCTTTCAGCTTTGGTGCTGTTTTCGCTGCGGTAACGTGCACCTGCGCTGGGTGGCCATTTATAAATCTTAGTTGGTTTGAGTCGTAACTTTGATGTAATTGGTGTGCATTTCCCATGGGCCATTCCCCCAGCTCCCTCTGCTCTTTGGGCTTTAGGGAGAACTTAGAGAGGGGTTTGTCCTAAACAGGGAACACTGAGTTATGTCGGAGGTTTGTGGGGGAATGAGCTGGAGATTGGCATGGGGCTATAGGGGGCAGACACTCATCTGGGATAAATGGCCTTCAGCAGAGCTGTAACAGTCTACACCTGGCGAGGATCTGCCCCAGACTTTTTTTCTTGTAGGCAGCAAGCTCAAATCCTGCCCGTGGGAAATGGGTATGGTCCTCTCAGTCCGGTTCTCGGTGAGCAGGTATCCTTGTCCTCCAAAAGTGCCAGGACTGAAGGAACATCGAGAGATGACGGGAGTATCCTTTTGCCCATAGCAGCAGGCCATCCAGGACGAGGTCTAGGCAAGGGACAGAATGGCAAACCTTGTACATAGGAACACAGGGCTCTTCTGAGGAGTCATCTGAAATTCAGGTGCTACCAGCCTGCATTAAGGTTGCTGCGGTGGGCGGGGAGCAGCCACTCTCTGAGTCAGAGGAGGGTCTTGATGGGAGCCCTAGGAAGAGGCAGGTTCAGGTGGAAGTGTAGTTTGTGGTGGTCTTTCCAAGCTCTCAATAAAACCCACCCCCCAGGGAGGGGGCAAGCTTGGATGCTAACTCTGGCTTTGTGTGCTTGGTTGGGGGCAGGCTAGGGACTCGGCCAGCCCCAAGACCCATTGCTGGGGAAGCTGGCACTGCCACGGCCCATGCTTCGGTCTCCAGGGCTGTCTGTCAAGACAGCACCTTCCACCTGCACTACATTCCCGCAGTCATAGGGACGGTCACACCAGATCCCACCAAACCCTGGTCTCTCCAGAGGAAGTGTGTTTTATGAACAGCTTGGGAGACTTGGTTGCCTCTTCCCTGGCTCAGATCTATTTCTTTCCTCTCTTAAGAAACTACCTGTAGCAGGCTACAGCTGTTTTCAAAGCACGTGATTCTTGGTAATTGCCAAGTGGCTTGAATTTGTGACTGGCGGTGGGACTTACTGGTGCACAGAAAATCGCAACACGCTGGCTACTATTTTGGGCCCCTTGCTGGCAATCTCGTCAGAAGGACTAAATGGGCATGGAGTCTTTACTCTTTAATTAATTAATTTAATGGAGATATCCTATCTCCTAGAACTGGAAGGGACCTTGAAAGGTCATCGAGTCCAGCCACCTGCCTTCACTAGCAGGACCAAGTACTGATTTTGCCCCAGATCCCTAAGTGGCCCCCTCAAGGATTGAACTCCCAACCCTGGGTTTAGCAGGCCAATGCTCAAACCACTGAGCTGTCCCTCCCCTCTGTTGTAGAGGTGGTTCCTCCTAGTCAAGTAGACGCATGTTGGCATTGGCAGGGCAGCTGCCATACTGTGCCAGCTCTGTGCCTGGAGGGACCCCGGAGCTGCAAATGAGCACTTCTTGCAAGTGCGAGATGCCCTTTGTGGTGGTTTTGATGCTAAGAATTTTGCCTGATAAGAGAGCTTCATCTGCCTGTAAATATCCCCATTTGACAGGATGATAGAGTGGGATTCTTGGAGCGAGCTCGTGCCAGCTGGGGAAGAGAATTTCTGCTTGAGCTTTTGTTTCTTTCTAGCACTGACATTTTAGCTGTCCAAAGAGTATATTTATTTCATTCTTGGCAAGGACGTGCCTGCATAAATCAGTGTCCAGACTAATTGGGAGTAGCCCAGTGCAATAGCTAAGCCGAAACCAAAAAGGTCTTCTCTGCCTGCTCTCCTGAACCTGGTGCATGTGGAAGAGAAGCTGTTCTGGGCTTTGCTTGCACCCAGCTGTCTCTGTGGTTGGGTGGATGTAGGACTGACTGGCACGGAACGGTACAAGTCTCAAGGGCAGGGTTTTAGGATACGGTCTCTGTCTAAGAAGGAGCCAAAAGGAATGATATTTACCAGATGGATATTTCCTAGCAGCCTGCGACAGCATCACCTGCTCCCTCATGGATAGGGTAAAAGCTTCCCAGTACCCGACAGCCTTTCTTGAGCACATCTCAAGGCTCATCTCTCATGGCCAAGCATTTGCCTGACTCAGGGTTCAAGCCAAGATGGGCTTTCTCGGTGGGAGGAACAGGGGACTATGACTGTTAGCACTGCCTGTTTGTGAGCAGTACAGATCAGGGAGCTAAACATCAGCCCAATGCTACCTCAAATATGGTGCAGCTCCTTTCACCCCATGCCCCAGAGGCCTTTGCTTCATTTGTGCTCAGTTCACATTGACTTCGGTAGGAGTTGTGTGTGTGATTTAAGGACTGAGGGAAGATAAGCACTCGGGTCGATCCTCTAAATCTCTTTAGAGCAATGGTTGTCAAACTAGGGCTGCCGCGTGTTCAGGGAAAGGCCCTGGCGGGCCGGGTCGGTTTGTTTACCTGCCGCGTCCGCAGGTTCGGCTGATCGCAGCTCCCAGTGGCCGCGGTTCACTGCTCCAGGCCAATGGGGCTGCAGGAAGGGCGGCCAGCACGTCCCTCGGCCTGCGCTGCGTCCCTCAGCCTGCGCCGCTTCCCGCAGCCCGCATTGGCCTGCAGCGGCGAACCGCGGTCAGTGGGAGCCGCGATCGGCCGAACCTGCAGACGCGGCAGGTAAACAAACCGTCCCAGCCCGCCATGGGCTTTCCCTGCACAAGCGGCAACCCTAGTTTGAGAACCACTGCTTTAGAGGATCTTTTGGTATCACAGGGTAGACTTGAGGAGCAACAGAAGGAAGAGAGATGTTCTTTTTTCGAAGGCTCTTTCTCACAGGGAAGGGAGTAGATTATTATGATCTCCTTTCATACTAAACATGATCAGACCCCCCAAGTAAATTCCAGCTGATTTATCAGACTGGGGAACATGCGCTTTGCTGGAGCCTGTCCTTGTATTTTTTTTTAAGAGAATAATTACTGATTTAAGCCCCCGGGCTTTCCATCTTTGAGTTATTGCCATTGTGAACTGCAGCGCTAAGCATTCAACCAGGCTTGTTGTAAAAGGTGGTGAGTCACAGCCCTGGAGAAGAAAGTCCTCAGAGCACAGAGCCGATACAGTGTGGGTGGCTGTCCTACCCATGCCAGTGTGTGGCTTGTATCCTTCCACTGTAATGAAGAAGCTGCCTTGGAGTGGTTATTTTGGCTGGCAGATCTTTGAATTTCGATGGGGTGAATTCGGGCTTTCTGAACAGTGTGCAGGATAATGCCCTGCTGCGTCCAGTCCCGTTCCAGCTGGAAAGATGCTGTCACTGAATGCTCCCCAGTGAAAAATATAACCAGAATCTGACCTGTCCCATCTTGAGAACGTCTTGCCCTCGCCATGGCTCTGTCCAGCGTCCACGTGGCATAGTGATCCACGTGGGAGCAGAGAGTTTTGCTCCACTCTTTATTTCCAAGGTGGGGGGGGGGGAAATCAGGTGCCACCATAAGAACATAAGAACGGCCATACTGGGTCAGACCAAAGGTCCATCTAGCCCAGTATCCTGTCTACCGACAGTGGCCAATGCCAAGTGCCCCAGAGGGACTGAACCTAACAGGTAATGATCAAGTGATCTCTCTCCTGCCATCCATCTCCACCCTCTGACAGACAGAGGCTAGGGACACCATTCATTACCCATCGTGGCTAATAGCCATTGATGGACTTAACCGCCATGAATTTATCCAGTTTTTTTTTTAAACGCTGTTATAGTCCTAGCCTTCACAACCTCCTCAGGTAAGGAGTTCCACAAGTTGACTGCGCTATGTGAAGAAGAACTTCCTTTTATTTGTTTTAAACCTGCTGCCTATTAATTTAATTTGCTGACCCCTAGTTCTTGTATTATGGGAATAAGTAAATAACTTTTCCTTATCTACTTTCTCCACATCACTTATAATTTTATATACCTCTATCATATCCCCCCTTAGTCTCCTCTTTTCCAAGCTGAAAAGTCCTAGCCTCTTTAATCTCTCCTCATATGGGACCCTTTCCAAACCCCTAATCATTTTAGTTGCCCTTCTCTGAACCTTTTCTAGTGCCAGTATATCTTTTTTGAGATGAGGAGACCACATCTGTACGCAGTATTCAAGATGTGGGCGTACCATCGATTTATATAAGGGCAATAATATATTCTCTGTCTTATTCTTTATCCCCTTTTTAATGATTCTTAACATCCTGTTTGCTTTTTTGACCGCCTCTGCATACTGCGTGGACATCTTCAGAGGCTATCCACAATGACTCCAAGATCTTTTTCCTGATTTGTTGTAGCTAAATTAGCCCCCATCATATTGTATGTATAGTTGGGGTTATTTTTTCCAATGTGCATTACTTTACATTTATCCACATTAAATTTCATTTGCCATTTTGTTGCCCAATCACTTTGTTTTGTGAGATCTTTTTGAAGTTCTTCACAGTCTGGGTCACACCAGTCCTCTTATTTTAATGCTGCCTGGAGCACCAACCTAACCACATGTTTGTCTCTTTCAGCTGTTCCATGTGGCATACGTCCTGATCAAATTTGCCAATTCCCCTCGTCCGGACCTCTGGGTGCTGGAGCGATCTACTGACTTTGGACTTACCTATGAGCCGTGGCAGTACTTTGCCTGTAAGTCTGGCTTTAGCAGGCCTAGGCGGAGTTGGGTCTTAATTCATGCTGGCTTTGCTGTATTGGGCAATGACGGGCCAGGAGGAATGTTTTGCATTGTTGAGTTGCTGTTTATATGGGAATTCACTCTGAACCTGGGTTTGGAGGAGTTAAATAAGCGGTATGCTCTAACAGCAGGTGACCTGTAACTCCCCCTTTCCACAGAGAATTAAAGGTTGGATCAGAGCAGCTGGGAGTTTACCCAGTGGAACAGATGCTATTTAGGGTTGTGGTAGCTCTTTAATGCCAATGAGAAGTTATCTTTCCTTCCCCTATCCCTGCCCACCACCACACCCTCACCAGCATTTCTGCTATTTAGAAATGCACTGTTCAGCGCAGCACCAGCAAGGAACAAACACGTAGATCCCTGACAGAGGGCAAGAGAGCAAAGCTTTTAGCTACTCCATTTTGCAATGGCGGGCCTGACTTGCTTATCGGTGGCTGCCACAGCAGCGAGGTGTGAGGGTGGAGGATAATCACTGCTCCATTGTCTCTAATCCAGTCTACGCCTGCAAGAAGAACCTGGTCTCTGCTGTTATGAGTAGGGCCATATCAAATTCACAGTCCATTTTGGTCAATTTCATAGTCATAGGATTTTAAAAATGGTTAATTTCACAGTTTCAGATATTTTCAATCTGAAATTTCATGGTGTTGTAACCATGGGGATCCCAACCCGAAAGGGGTGGTGGTATAGCATCTGGAGCAAGGCTAGTGTGTGTGGTGTGTGGGGGGGTGTTGTATTGCAACCCTTACTTTTGTGCTGCTGCTGGCAGCGGCACTGCCTTTAGAGCTGGGCTCCCAGACAGCAGCTGCAGAGCTTCCTGCAGCTGGGTGAGGTTCCCGGAGGTGGGTCTGACCCAGCTCTGGGAGTGCCATGTGCAGGGAAAGAGGGAGTCCCGTCCCTCCCCAAACCAGGTAGGACTAGCATCTGGAGCACGGTAGGAAACCCCCAGCCAGTGTGGTACTAGCCAGATTTCTCGGGGAGGCCAGATTTCATGGGGAACATCAGATTTCACGGTCTGTGACGCGTTTTTCATGGCTGTGAATTTGGTAGAGCCCTAGTTATGAGAGTGCATGGGAAACAATTCTATGCACATGCAGCTCAGCCGTGTCACCAGGAGTGTTAGCAGCTGGCCCGTCCTGAGAGCACCGGCAGTAATTGGTAAAAGCTGTGAGCTAAGATCTACAACTGGCTTTTAAAACCAATCTACAAACCTGGCGAGGAAAGGTGCTTCTAAGTACACAGATGCCCTCCCCTGGGATTCCCTAGCAAGGCTCACTGCCCTGGCATTTACGGGTCAGCGCGTGGGTTTCCCTCTCAGAGCGGAGGAGGAGAAGTTTTATCCTAGTTTTTTTTTTTTAATGTAGTAGATAAAACAGCCTGAAATTTCCTCCCTCGCTTGTCCTAGTTTTGTAAATACTCTGTAGTGGTGATTCACCCCCCCTTTGCTGTGCACAGCGGAGGAGACGCTCCTGTCAAATTGCCCTGTCTTTCACTTTGCTCGTTCTTCCCTCGCTGCCATTTTCCTTTAGTTCCCCCCACCCCCTCAAAGGCCTCTACCTGCTTGTAAGAGGTCCACACTCACCCCTGCGGCACCCCCTACTGGTTACTCCGGGGAATCAGCTCACCAGCCTCTGGAGCGCCCTCTGCAGGCCTGTGATCCGCCTTGTCCTCTGCTGGCACCCGTGTCCCTCCCAGGACCCAGTGCCCCTATTACTGGGGTGCTGCCCCCTGGCAGTACCCCACAGATCTGGGTCTCCCCTCCCTGGGGAACCCCCACCCACTATCCCCACCTTGCCTCAGCACTAGGCCACTGCCAGTCACCAACTAGCCCCCGCTCCCTGGGGCAGACTGCAGTACAGGCCACTCATCACTGGCAATGGGGGTTTGGACCTGCTGCCTTGGCCTAGCCCTGGGCTGCCCTCTGCAACCCCCAGTACCCTTTGGCCTATTACCAGGCCACAGCCTGGGGCTATCCAGGCTGGAGCTCCCCAGCCTTTCCCCAGCCCTGCTCCACTACAGGTACCCTGTGTCTCACTCCCTGCAGCCAGGCCCTTCTCTCTCTGGAGATAGAGAGAGACTCTACTGAGCTCCTGGCTCCTAGCCTCTTATATAGGCCTGATTGGGGCGTGGCCCCAGCTGCAGCCACTTCCCCCAGTCAGCTCAGCCTTCACACTGCCTGCTCCCTGGGCTATCTCAGGCCCTTCCAGGCAGGAGCAGGTGTTCACCCTGCTACACTGCTCCTCCGTTATGCGCTGCTGGCAGCCGGTGCAACCAGCAGGAGCCTGGCCTGTAAAGCGAGCTGTTTGCCCAACCCCCCCCCACGTAGTTACAGAATTCCCTGCACAGAAGAGGCTGCACAGCACAAGTCGATAAAGCAGCCATTTCTTTTAGGCTCTGTCTACACTGCAGTGGCGAGCCAGCTCCCAGCCTGGGCACACAGGCTCACGCTAGTGGAGCTCGAGCTGGACTGTTAAAAATAGCAGTGTGCGCCTACGGCTTGGCCAGCAGTGCAGGCTCTCGACCAGCTGCCCCCGGCTAGCCCGAGTCTCCACGGGAGCCCCAACGTCCACGCCGCTATTTTATTAGCATGCTAGTTAGAGCCCTGCTAGTGCAAGTCTGTCTACCCGGGCTGGGAGGCTCACTCCCAGCTGCAGTGTAGACAGACCCTCAGAGACCCGGGCCCTGATTCTGGGCTGCGGCTTGCCCCTTTCTGCTGCTCTGGCTGAGTAAAGGGGCTGGAAACCAGCCTGATCTCCCCAGCAGCACTGGCAAAGCAGCCCTGTACGTTCCCCACAAGGGCCTGCCTGGCAAAGGGAAGGTGTGGACACATCGCTCTGCACTCTGAATATTCTGGGTTGTCAGAGGGTCTTTTGGGGTCCATTGCAGTCAGGATGTAAGTTAGAGCAGTCCTTGCCATCCCCAAATCAGCCCCTAGCACCCCCCGAATCCAGGGGTGAAAGGGGACAGAAAGCCACTATTGCTATCTTGATGTCAGTGGAGCTCTGTGCTCACCCGCTTGCCCATCCAGCTTGCAGGAGCGAGGGCCATGTCCTGTTCCCTCTCGCATCAAGTGCTGCCTAAATCCCCCTTTGCTGAGAAGTTGGGGTGCCTCCGGCTGCTGGCAATGGAACAAGCTGCTAACCTATGGAAAATTCCTGTAGAACGTAAGAGGGTTGACTCTCTAAACCTGATGGAATTCGGTAGCAATTGAGATTCTTTCCACAGGCTTATTTTTGACCTAATCTGTGCAATTCCCTAGGAGAGAGAGAAATTTTGGTATTAAATTCTACAGGATGATTAAAAAAAGTCTATAGAAAGATGCTCATTTTCTGTTGAACTCTGTAGCAGGGGTTCTCAACCCGTTTTCTTTCTGAGGTCCCCTGCAACGTGCTATAAAAACTCCATGGCCCAGCTGTGTCACAGCAACTGTTTTCCTGCATATAAAAGCCAAGCCGGGTAACAACCAGGGGCAATTACCTGGGGACCCCACCCCACAGGGGGCACCGCAAAGCTGAAGTTGCTCAGGCTTTGGCTTCAGCCCTGGGGGCTGAAGGGGCCCCGGGCTGCAGTCCTGCGTGGTGGGGCTTTGGCTTTCTGCCCTGGGCTCTAGCGAGTCTAAAGCGGGGCATGCTTGGCAGACCCCCTGAA
Source organism: Terrapene triunguis (assembly GCF_002925995.2). Classification (NCBI taxonomy): domain Eukaryota; kingdom Metazoa; phylum Chordata; order Testudines; family Emydidae; genus Terrapene; species Terrapene triunguis. The sequence continues at coordinate 8,044,793 of NW_020664481.1, forward strand.
ACCTGCTTGCAGCCCCCCAGGGGGCCCTGGACCCCTGGTTGATAACCACTGCTCTATGGGACCTTTCCAAAAGGGACACCAGTCTTTTCAAAGAGTTAACTGTACAAATTGGCTCCTGCTTCTGAAAAGAGGAGCATCCAGATCTGGCGCTGTTAATTCCACCTTGCCAAGCCTGCACTCCCCACGAGGGGTTAAATTTCCCAGACTCCCTGGTGTCCCTGCAGTACATTCCACTGAAATGCTAGTGAGGCTGATGGGTTTATCTCTCAAAGGGGAGGGAAAAAATGACTCCGTTGTAGAAAACTTCACTAGAGTAGGAAGGAGAGCGCTGCAGGTTAGGGCCAAAAGACACGGTAGCAATGGCGATGTCTCTCCTCTCCATTGTGGGTCTGAGTGAGGAGCATGGAGAATACTTTTTCTAGGCCACTGGAGAAGTAAAAGGGAGCAGGATGGGGGTGGAGGGGATCTGACGGGGGTGGTTGTAGTTCGATGCTATGTAAAAGGTTCATTGTTTGGTTTTTTTTAAACCCTGCGTTTGATGCAAGGACAGGACACCAAAGATGTGGGTCTGTTCTGGATAGGGGTGTTAATCCAGACATACATTGCACTGCCCTCACTGGCTAGCCATGTTATATGGAATCAGAATGAGGATTTAATCTGTTTGTCTCACTCATAAAGGGAGGGAAGGATGTAATACAGCACATGGCCTGCTGCATTGACTCTTCAGTCCCTCTGGTTGTCTTTAATCTGCTTGGGGTTTTTTCCTGTCCCTCTGTGTCCCACTGTGCTTTGAGAAGCATCAGTGGACACTGGGTTAAACTTGACCATGATGGACTCACGATGACACAGGACAAGAGGAAGCTTTAAACAGCAGTGGCTGTCCTAGGACATATGACTGCATGTACATTTATAACCAGTTAGCCCCAGCCCACAATGCATTGAAAATAAACAGCATTGATCCTTTCAACCCTATGAAGCGGGAAAACATTATTCTCTTCAAGTAACAGGTGGGTTAACACAGGCACAGAGAGAGTAAGTGACTTGCCTGAGGACACAGAGACAGCCAGTGTCAGAGTAAAACTGTGCAGTGGCTGGCTTCCAGCCCACACTTCCTTCCCTCTTCTCTGGTTCAAGGAGTCAGGGGTGGGACTGTTGGAGAGGAGGGGTACCAAATGTAGGTGTTTGCATGGCCCAAGTGGGTTTAATATCTTCCAGCTAAAAGCCAATATTGGACTTGTGTTGCGGAGGGTCCCCCTTCCATTAGGTGTATTACAGTAATTGCTAAGCGTTATCTTCTGCTTCCGTCTCCTCCTCCCCCCCACCAGAACACCCAGCAAAATGGAGCCTTGGTTTTCCGCTAACCTTGCTGCAGCCTCTGCTGCTTTGGATCCCTCCGGAAAATCGCTAGGTCCAGAGCCCAAGGCACTCACTTCATTCTGCCAGTGTGTTTCTTTCTCCCCACCACCAAAATATTCCCAGGGTGGCGGTGCCCTGAAAGGGATCGGCGCCGACCTGCAGCAATGACAGCCCGCTGCCCGTGGTTCCAAGGGAAAGCAGCCTTTAATCAAAGCAATGGGTTATTCAATCCGATCCAGATCCTGGACACTTGACGTTACATTTTGCAGCCCCATTCTTCCCATTGCTAGTGCTGTGTTTTAGCTTGTTCCCTTGTTTATGGACCAGGTGCTAGGGACCTCTGAGCACCCACCAGCATGACTCACATGGATGAGCAGGCGGTGTGGGGCTAGGTTCGTTGAACGCCTTCCCTCCTCTGACTTTCCAGCCTGACTTAGTTTTCAAGGCAGCACATGCTGTAAAGGGGGCACCTTCACACCAGGCACGTGGTAACGGATTTCTGAGGATTATTCCCGTGAACCATGCGAACGTTTCTCAGTTGAGTCTGAATTTGAGCTGGGCAGCCCTGCCAGGAACAGCTGAGAAGATCTGCCCTGCTCGTGTCTCTGCCTTTAACCCTTGTTTCTCCTGGTTAATCTCTGGATCCAGCCTGAGCTGCAGTCTTGTGTGCACGTTTACATGTGTTGCTGAGTGCTCGGCACGTGTAGAACCTGTGACGAGGAAACAATCAGTGACAGTAAACGTAAAGCTTAGAGACTGAGAAGCTGGGTGGTCCTGGATTGGACTTGGGAAATCTGGGCTCTACCCCCAGCTCTGCTACTGGCTCGTGGTGTGACTTTGGGTCATTTCTCCTCTCTGTGCATCAGTTTGCCCATCTTTAAAATGGAGATAGTGATTATAGCTGGTTGAAGTATTGTGTTAGGTGGCGGAATGGAGAAATAGATAAATATGTGGGTGAGAATTTTTGTCACTCTTTTTAAAAAAATATTATCAGATTAGTCAAATGCAGATGGCCACCCTGCCATGAACAGAGGAACTGCCAGGCTGAACCAGACCCAAGGCCCCCTAGGCCAACATCCTGCCTCTGGCACTGGCTACTGTTAGATGCTTCAGAGGAATGGGCAAGAAAGTTTCATGGTTCTTCCTCTATGGAGGCGGTTGCCTTGAGGGTGGTGTCATGTGATGTTTTATAGTAAATGGAAGATGACATAATCAGCCCCTTAGTCACTGTATAGAACATGTGTCCTGTAGCTTACTTGGTCTGAGATCTAATGAGCTGCCTGACCCTGAGTGTCCACGTTGGCAGAGTCTCTGCTACCGGAGCGTTCAAGTAAGTGACTAATTCCAAGAGAGTCCAAGGAAATGATCTCCTTGTTAATGGCAACAGTAAACAGTGTGGCTCTCTTCCCACTTACTCTGCAGACGATGGAATGTCAGGCGTCCCCGGGGGACGCGAGGGCAGAAGAGCTTCAGGAATGTATGCATGACTTGTCCAGTCTGTGGCTTGTGCTTGTTCAGTCATGCAGGGAGAGGTTCGACGCTCCTACAGCTGCAAGGAAACACTTGGCCTCCTAGAGTTGTGTCCTGGCTCCTGTAAATCCCATGCAAGGCTGTTGGCCTCTGTTCCAAGAGCATGTTCCATGACTGTGCGCGGGGCAATTGACCAGTGAAGTTAATGACCAACTATGATTGTCCTCTAGCTTTTGGCCAGCCTTGCATTGCCATTTAGTGGCAGGAGCTCTGGATTGCTGTCACCAAGTGGGTTTTTTTGCAAGATTTAAGTTTTCTGGTTTATTTACCAATAATCACAAGATTTAGGAATGGAAGATAAAACCCCTGTGTGCCGTCATTTTGCTCTTCACGGTATAGTCTAGTGCTTTGTACAGTCCTGTTTGAAATGTATCCAGTATTGAGGCTTCCACCATTTTCCTCGGCAGGCTGTTCCACATGCTAGTCGTTTCATTGTTAAGTTTTTGGATTATATTTTTCTGTTCATCCTAAATACTTTACTTTTCTTCTTGATTTTATCTCATTCCTCTTAGTTATGCCCCTTTGTAAACTGTCCGCCAATTTCTTTGGTGTTTAAACGAACTCCAGGATTATTGTATTTCGGTATTTTATATAAAGGTGGGCTGTGGATGCATGAGCAGGAGGAATATCAGATAGTAGCAGGGAGGTGGTATTACCTCTATATATGGCAAGGAGGATAGGGTTGCTGGAATTCTGTGCCCAGTTCTGGCATCCTTGCTTCAAAAAGGTGTCAAAAATTGGAAAGGGTTCATGAAAGAGCTACAAGAATGAACTAAGGTCTGGAAAACATGCCTTATAGCGAGAGACTTAAGGAGCTTGATCTGTTTAGTTTATCCAAGAGAAGGTTATGACATGACTTGATCCCAGCCTGCAAATACCTACAGGGGGAGGAGCTTTCTGTTAGTAACCAACTCTTTAATCTAGCAGAAAAAGACCTCACAAGATCCAATGGCCGGAAGCTGAAGCCAGACCAATTCAGACTAGAAATAAGATGTACATTTTTAAGTGAGGGTAATTAACCACTGGAACAATTAACCTAGGGATGTGGCAGATTCTTCATCACTTAATCTTTAAATCATGACTGGCTATGTTTCTAAACAGACTCCTGTAGCTCAAAAAGAAATTATGGGCTTGACGCAGAAATTACTGGTGAGTTTCCCTGGCTTGTGTAATGCAGGTGGTCAGACTAGATAATCATAATGGTTCTTCTGACCGTAAAGTCTATGAAACCATGAAACTCTGAGTCTAGAATACACTGTAATGGGATTTTTCTCTGGTGATTTTTGGCATGACTTCAGTGTTTGTTCTCAAATTGTGGCCCCATTCACTTCTCATCGTCTCTGCAGTTTTGAGGAGGGGATTAGTGTGGAGGAGTAGGGTGTAAGTGATGCAGAGCTGATGGCAGGAAAGGCAGTAGCTCAAATATAATGAATTTTTAATGCAGAGTTAATTCTGTGAGGTAACTCCCACCAGCATTTATTAGGAAGTGTTGGTTTAAACATCATCTGGGCTATATCTCTCGTCTTACCTTATTGTTCTGGTCTCTCTTTGGTAAACAGCTTCCAAGAGGGACTGTATCGAGAAGTTTGGCCCGAATACCGTGGAACGTATTACCAAGGATGATGACGCCATCTGCACTACTGAATATTCCAGGATTGTGCCTTTAGAAAACGGAGAGGTGAGGTATTGCACTAGGCCTTTATTTCCTCGAAGAGCTGTCTTTCTCGGGGTGGGGGAGGAGCTGGGGGAGGAATCAGGTGGCTGAAATAAGTGGAAGGATCTCTGAGGAGCTCCAGGTACTCTTCTGGGATTGGAAACGCTTTCACTTGTGTAGGGTGAGGAAAGGGCCCCTTCTAGGGCTCAGAGGATGCTCCCCGCTCTTTCCTCAGGCGGAGGAGGACTGGGTGGGACTCGGTTGCTGACTGTTTCTGTACTGTACTGCCAGGCACTTCTTCCTCCTGTGGGCTAAGCAAGCATTTAACCCACCCAATCCAGGGAACCAGACATCATGAGCAGAGCTGGACTTTTCTCTGTTGCGTGGGTCACCAGGCTGGCTTCAGACATCTGAGGATAATAATGCATCTTCCCTAGTGCTGGGGGAAACGGCATGACTCGTAGCCTGTTTGCTTCAGAGCACACGTAAATGTTGATAAATGGCTATGAGATGTGGTGGCCTAGGGAATCTGGTGCACCCTGTTGTCAAATTCGACTGTACACATGGGAATCTGTCCCAGCTGTTCAGATACTACCGTCATCTGTGTATCCACCTCTAGACTATGCTTGAACTAGCAAGGGTCATAGCAAAATGCAAAGAGTTCAGCAAACCGCAGACGTTCTTGTTTATAAAACACATTATAAAACAAAGTCCACTTGGAGGACGTCGAGCTTGGCAACAGGGGCCTAGAGTTTAGAGAAAGACAAAGTGGAATGGGTGGGTGGACAAAAACCATCCTCCGCTAGGCGTGTGCTTGTTCCTTTGGGGGGGGGGAGGAGGGATAGCTCAGTGGTTTGAGCATTGGCCTGCTAAACCCAGGGTTGTGAGTTCAGTCCTTGAGGGGGCCACTTAGGGATCTGGGACAAAATCAGTACTTGGTCCTGCTAGTGAAGGCAGGGGGCTGGACTCGACTCAATGACCTTTCAAGGTCCCTTCCACTCCTAGGAGATAGGATATCTCCATTTAAAAAAACAAAACAAAAACTCTGCCCTTTCACATGTAAACTTGGGGTGTGTGGCCACAATGCAGGTGGGTTTTTGTGGGAGCATCTTGTTAATCCCCGTGGGAGAATTTGGCTCAGAAGGCATCTGCATGTCTTGGAAGCTGTGTTTTGCTTAGGCTCTGCCAGTGCTACATTTCTCCAACTTCACATCTGCTCTGCTGTAGTTAAAGTCTTTCTCCTGCCCAAGAGCTGCAGCAGAAAAACCTCAGTGAATATGGGCAGTTACTTGCACTGGAATGGACCCTTCAGAAGTACTGACCATAAAAAAGTCCAAGTTTAGAGGGAGAGAACCGTCTTCCATACAAACCCTGACTTGGCCATTGTCAAAGCCTGGGCTAACTGGCTTATGCTGTATTTAACGTCTCCTTATTAGTTTGGCCATAAGATTGGGTTGAAGGGGAGAGGATCTGTTAGTTTTATGCTGCTGCCCATCACTGTAGTATCAGCAGCTTTCATGTAAAATCTGTAGTGTTAGCCAAGTCCCTAGTGGACTTCATAGACTCTCTGGCACCTCTCCCTTTCTGGGGTGGGGGGCTCCTAGGGGGTAGGGATAGAAGGGGCTAAGAGGGTAGTATCGTTCGTATGGTTTTCTGGACGCTGGTAAATGCTCTTCAGAAGTGGCTCCCTTTTGCAAGTTATGTCCATGGACTGCAGTTGAATATCAGCCATTTTTGGAAACAAAACTTGTAGAGAGTTGATTCAATTTGGTGGGGTCGGAAAGAGTTTGTGGTTGGCAGAGGGAGGCGTTACTTTTCTGTCCGCCTGAAGGTTTTCGTTGTGTGTTTCTCCTTCTGCATCCGCAGATTGTCGTCTCGCTGGTAAACGGGCGCCCGGGAGCCATGAACTTCTCGTATTCACCTCTCCTCCGGAATTTCACCAAAGCCACTAACATCAGACTGCGCTTCCTGCAGACCAACACGCTGCTTGGGCACCTGATGGGCAAAGCCCTAAGGGACCCGACCGTGACCAGGAGGGTGAGATGCTTCGAGATGCTAATGAGGGAGGAGTAGGTTTGGTACCATGTGCCTTGGAAAATAGTCCATTTGTGATGTAGAACGTGCAAGTCAATGCCTTGAGTTGAGGATTCTTGCTGAGGGCTGCTGGGTAGGATTCAGCACAACGGGGAAACTATTTTGCCAGTGTTGTCCAAAAGGCAGATCTTTGTATGTTCTCCTTTTACAGTCTCTATCAGTCTGTTTGAAATACTTTGTCTGAATGGAGAGAAGGTCTCAATGGGTCACTTCCACTTGTTTGCGAGTGGCTGGGGAAGAGGTCCCTGGGCCCACTGAGGCTACAAGCTAGCCCTTTCTCCTGAGATTTCCCTCTCTAGGCTTGTTCTCCATCCATGCTGTCATCCTCCGGCAGCTGTATCTGATAATGATGTTGGGTGAACCCAGTCCTGAGTGGTGCATACCAATGGCTAGAGCAGGAAATCTGGCCAGAGGAAAAACTATTCTCAGAGTCTCACTGCCAGCAAAATAAAAATCCAGAACACCTGCTGGAGCTGCACCTGGTTTCTTGGCTGTGGTGGGAGCCCCAGCCTGTTGCTAATTAGCTCTGTGATCACTAACAGGTGTTACTGCAGCCCAGGGAAATGTTGGCCAGGAGTCTGAGAACATGCAATGTAGTTTGCCAGTGTGAGGGAAACGTGGGAGGGTGAAAGCACCAGTGTGTGGCTTCTGCCTAATGATCCTAAGGCCAGCTCTTTCCATGCTCTCCCAGTATTACTACAGCATCAAAGATATCAGCATTGGAGGGCGTTGCGTCTGCCATGGCCATGCGGACATCTGTGATGCCAAGGATCCTACTGACCCCTATAGGTAAGACTTTCAAAATTCCATAATTCCGCTGTTTGCGTCGAGACATTAACACTGACTGTGCTAGGAAGGAAGGAAGGATGGCGTCTGCGATTAAGGAACTGGATTGGGAGCCAAGAGACCTGTATTCCAATATCACTTCTGTCACAAATGTCCTGAGATAACCTTATACCACGGATCAGTCACCGTGCGATATGCCAGTAGCTTTCTTGTTCTCCTGTGTGATAGGATAGTGGTTCTGCAATTGCATACAGCTGAGTCATTCAAAAGAGAGAGATTATTAGTGGACCCACATCCCTTAGCTAGACTCCACTGTCTGGTTTTCAAAAGGTTTGATTCTGTAGACACCTGAGAAGGCTTTTGTGGACCCACCGCCACAGGGAAATTTCTGCTACTTGGAGACAAGCCAGGGTGTTGGATCTCTCAGTGATGTCCCCTAGGCAGCGGTTCTCAAACTTTTGTATTGGTGACCCCTTTCACACAGCAAGCCTCTGAGTGCAACCCCCCGCCCCATAAATTCAAATACATTTTAAAATATTTAACACTATTATAAATGCTGGAGGTGAAGCGGGATTTGGGGCTGGAGGCTGACAGCTCGGGATAACCTCACAACCCCCAGTTTGAGAATCCCTGCCCTAGAGCTGTGGATTTTTGTTCTACAAATCAAACTTTGCACAAACAGTTTTTGTGGGATGCATATGAGGAGGCTAGGGAGAAGCCTTTGTTAAACATTCTCAGCCTTACATTTTAGGGCTTTAATTCAGGAAAAAACATAAGCACATACTTAACTTTAAGTTAACAAGTGCTTTCCTGAATTGGGTCCTAGAGATGGCACAGGAGAACATCTCTTGTCTGGATTGTTTGACACACTGGTGGGATAAGAGGCTGTCTTCAGAGAAAGCACTCGTATAGCTATCTCCATAATCTGTGGGAAGTTAGCTTGAAGCAACAGTTCTGTCCTCTGCCCTCTTACTCGTCTTTAAAGAGGGGGGTGGGAAAACATTCTGCAGTGGCGATGCTAAAATCTTGCCAACCCATCTGTTTTTGTGGTTGGTTCATTTTATTTTATTTTTTTTGTACTCATCCCAAAAATGATCTCTCTCCTGTGTCTCTTTTGCACAGCTGTCTATTGTCTAGTTGGGTATAACAAACCATTTACCTCATTACAGAAGAAGGCAAAAGTACAAGATTAAAAACTTAAAAAAACCCCAAATCCAAAAAAAACCCCAACCCAATCCTCATGTTGGCAGGTTACTTATGTGTAGAAATAGGACAACTAAAATAAATCCTTGACACCTGATGTTTAGACATAAGCATCAGAGATTCACTTAGTTAGGTTGCAACAGACAAAACATCATTTGGATCCAAATTGTAGGTGGAAGGCAAAGCTCTCCAGTTTTGCGGGGAATATGTAAGGTCCTCGTTCCTCGTTTAAACAAAACATTCCATTGTCAAAGGGGGGAAAAAACCCAAACTATAAAGCAAGGCCTCGAAGTGCAAATCGAGTAATGAACGTGTGTGGGCTAGCAGGGGGAGGAGTTGGAGACTATTGCTTTAGTTTAAAGAAAAACCTTCACTAAACTGAGAGTAAGAAACATGCCCCTATAAGAATGGGCAACTTCCGTGGGCGAAGTCCGGTTCCCGGCAGACTGAGGTCCGTTGCGCCAACCAGTGTCACCACGGTGGGCACCCCAGTTTAGCAGCCTTAGCAGAGTGGCTGAGGACTGAACTGTCCCTCATTTCTAGCACTGGCCTCTCCCCGTTAGGCTCAGAGCACTTTGCTGGGGTCATGTAGGTAGCTGAGCAGACACAGTGCTGAGGCCTTCATTATATCTTGGAAGTTGCGTGGCCCCCATTGCTATAATAGGCACGTGCTAAACAGCTTTTCATACATTTATCCTCACAACACGCCGGTGAGGTGGGGATTGTGCTGATGGGAAACTGAGGGACGGGGAGACCAAAGGTCTTTCCCAAGCTCACGCAGGAAACTTGTGGTCAAATAAAATAAATTAATGGAGATATCCTATTCTCCTAGAACTGGAAGGGACCTTGAAAGGTCATCGAGTCCAGCCCCCTGCCTTCACTAGCAGGAGCAAGTACTGATTTTGCCCCAGGTCCCTAAGTGGCCCTCTCAAGGATTGAGCTCACAACCCTGGGTTTAGGAGGCCAATGCTCAAACCACTGAGCTATTCCTCCCCACCTAAATTTTTCAGGGTTAGAAGGTCATCTAGTCCAACCCCCTGCTCAAAGCAGGACCAATCCTCAGATTTTTACCCCAGTTCCCTAAATGGCTCCCCTCAAGGATTGAACTCACAACCCTGGGTTTTGCAGGCCAATGCTCAAACCCTGGGAATTGACTCCCCTGTCTCTGCAGTTCTAGACCAGGGCCTTATCCACGAGACCATCCTTCCATTCAGGATCATTGCCAAGCCTCTTTCATGAGTGGAAAATGCGCTAAGAGCCCAGCGCCAACTCTTTGACGCACACTGAGAAATGCTTGACTCCATATTTGTCTCATAAAATGAGTGGGACTGCTCCTGGGAGTGAGGGGCTCACTGCCTGGCCACACTCATAGGGAGTACTGGCTAGGCTGATATATTTTTTTTTTTAATAATAAAATTGATATAAAGGCGTAACTGACCAGACTTTACAAACGAGCAGGAACTGCAAAGCTGTTACGTTTCTGGCCTGCAGGACCCTCCAGCTAGAAACTCCACAGAGTTTCTGATAACCATGAAAGCATTGAGTCTTAGCCATCTGTTTGCAGCCTGTGTTGCTTTCATGAATGGGCTGGGTAGATTCAGCTGGACCTGATGAAGCTTGAGTTTCTTTCTCATACGGATCATGTAATGTTTTTGGATCTTGTAAAGTGAAATTCCAGCAGGTCCCAGCCAAGGTTAAAATCCGCTAAGAATTAAAACAAAGGAGGTATTGAAAAGCAAGTCTGCGTTGGGGTACTCATCTCTCTCCTGACTAATAGTTCAGTAAAGATGTGAACTGGATAATTTCTTAATTTCGTTTGAAAACTAGGTGTTGCTAGATGTATTTATTGTCTTCTCTCAGTGCTGCAGAATAAAGCAGATGCACCAGTGCAGAGTGGTTACTTAGCATAGCGCTTGGTCTGTGTGACTATATAGCTGGGGATGCTCCCGAGAGGAGGATAAAATGAGGGGAGGACAATCCTGTTGGATCCTGGCCAAACACCAGCTCTGTTCATTATTATATTCTCGTTTCCAAAATCCCCACTTTGGTTTCATTTGGATGCATTTGTTGTCTTCACTCCTTGTCCCAAACGGCTGGGTAGCGTTGCAGCACGCTGTTTAAACAGCTGCCACGTTTCACCCCAGAGTTGGCTGCTCTTGCCTAGTGCGGAAAGTGTTTCCTAGTTGTGTTGTTTGTATAGTCGGCGAGTAACATCTGCAAGGCCCTTTGGGATATGTCTGGACAACAGACTGTGTAAACGTAAGAGCACAAAATGGAACCGCTGGAAACTGATAGCAAACCAGACAATATCAAGGCGGCACTGGAAGCGCGGCGGGAGAGGCAGCCAGCTGTAATTCTAGCATGGTTTAGCTACCAGGGAGGAAGACATGGTCAGAACTGCAACCGCAAAGAAGAGATGGGAAGCGAGCTCCTTTTTCTTGCCTTGCCTCAGCTCCATGGGAGTTGAGTTGGGTAGTTGGAGAGAAATGGGGTTAATTTGAATTTTCAGTGGAGGAATACTCCCATTTTTCAAAGGCTTTGACAGCAGCAGTTTGTAGCCTCCCAGCAGAGCAGGTATGCAGAGATAATTAGGCCCAATGATGCAACGTCTCTGTGGCATGAAGACATGGAGCTGGTGCATTGAGATACCCAACTTGACATTGCGTGAGGGGAGGGTGGTGAGGCTGTCAGCAGATGCAGCTGTGGGCTTTGAGCCCGACGGGGTTATCGTGTCATCTACGGCAGCTGTCAGGGCCTCGTCATTCCCTCATAAATCTGTGTGTAACCCTCCTGGCTGGGAAGCGCGGCGTATCTGACACCACGTGTCCTACATCTTCAAATGCCAGGGCTTTGACAGCAGCAAGACAAGAAGATACAAATGGAGGGAAGTCTGGAATTTTCTTTTGTTCTGGCTGAATTAAAATCCTGATGGTATCTCAGCATTTACTGTGCTGAACGTCGGGAGGCAGCTGTCCGGACAGGTTGTATTGATTTCCCAACTGGTTGGAATATCCAAAAGTCTTGTGAAAACCACTTTCCGATGCTGTCCGGTGAGGATCCCTCTGGCATCTATTGGACTCGTAAATCTCCCGCATGAAATCCGAGACCTTTCCGCTTAGTTAGGAGAACTGTTCCCTGCTCCCATTAGACTCCTGACCATCTTGTGTTCTGAGGGGGGTGGAATCAAGGCACACTTCGATTACAAATCCTCTGGGGCAGGGATTGTCCTTTGTTCTGCATTTGTACAGCACCCAGCACAGTGGCGTCTGGTCTGTGACTGAGGGTTCAAAGCATCACCACAATACAAATAATTATAGAAATATAGGTCTGGAAGGGACTTCAGGAGGTTATCTAGTTCCTCCCATCATGCTGAGACAGGATTAAATATACCTGGATTCAATATAGTAAATGGTAAGTGTCAGTTTCCTCCCAATAAGACAGCAATATAAAGTCATATTGTTGGGATGTGGCATTTTGTTGGCTTTTGCCAGCTGTTGGGCAGAAAGGCAGTTTGTGGTTGAAATGCAAGCCGTCAGTTTTCAAGACGGTTTGGAGGGAAGAATTGTGCACTTCTGTCAGTCTGCAGAAATCCTGTTTAGACTGAGTTTGCTAGGTGGGACAGACTAGTGGTTTTAGCACAAGGCATGATGGGAAGTGTTTGTTCTGGAAAGATTCAGCAGAGACACGGGTGCGTTTGGGGAGCTGTAGGTGAAGATTAAGACACTGTATGTGGGAAGCCCATATCACCCATGCCTGCACATGATTCCTCAAGGAAAAGACCTTCTTGACTTAGGGTATGTCTACACTACAGGATTAATCCGAATTTAGATAATTCGAATTTGGGAAACAGGTTGTATAAATTGGATTGTGCGCGGCCACACTAAGCACCTTAATTCGGTTTTAAACCACATTAATTCGGTGGTGTGCGGCCACACTACCCCATTAACTTAAACACAGTAATTCGGTGGTGTGCGTCCACACTAACCCTAATTCGAATTAACAAAATCGATTTAGGCTCTACTCCGTTCGTCGAGGTGGAGTACAGAAATCGATTTAAAGGGCCCTTTAATTCGAATTAACTGGCTCTGTAGTGTGGACGGGTGAAGGGTTAATTCGGATTAAGGCAGCTAAATCCGAATTAAAGTCCTAGTGTAGACCAGGCCTTAGTTGTATTTTTTTCTGCTAAGTCACCCTGCCATAATAATAATACCTAGCTCGTATAGCAGTTTTAATCAGTAGGTCACAAAGTGCTTTACAAATGGGAGCACATTATCCCCATTTTACAGGTGGGGAAACTGAGGCACAGAGATGGGATGGGACAGGACCTGCCCAAGATGGGCCAGCAGGCCAGGCTAGGAATAGAACTCTGGTCTCCTGAGTTTCAGTCAGTGGTATATCCAGTAAGTCAAACTGCCTCACTTAGGCAAACTTCTTCAGCTCTCCTCTGAAACGTTTTGCTTCTGTTTTGGCCAAAGTTTCAAGTAATTTCTTACTATATCTGAATGGGTTCACTTGTCCCATATGACCATCCCAACCTGGACTTCTGTGATATTCACGTATGTTAATCAGGCATCTTAAAAATATGGGTAGGCAAGGCAACAGCACAGCTCTAGTAGCCCAGTGGAAGAATATGGCTGTATATCAGAATCTGATTTTTGTATCACTGCTTTGTTTGTTTCCAGTGTATTTAGAAATTATACTTATTGTTAAACACCCAGCTTTGAATGGAAGAGCTTTGGGGGAGTGAGAGGTGGGAGTAGCAGACATGCCCTGAGGGGAACTGAGTAATTGTACAGATAAAAGCTAGAACACACCGTATTACCATCAGTCTAAAACAACAGAAAGCATTTTTGTTGGACGCCTATAATATTCTGTTAAGTGGAAGTTTCTGCAGTGATGTCACTGCAGAATGAGTTACCGCTGCGGTGCAGTGGGACAAGATTCCTCACTTGACTAGTGAGAATTCTTGCCTGGCGCCTCCTGGGCTGCCTGTCTAGTCAGTGCAAAACTACTTACACTAGCTGCTAAAACCAGGAAATGCATCGGCCGTCCGCCTCGAAGACTGAAAGATGCTGCTTTCATTTCAGGCTGTTCACCCAGTATGTGTACCTCTCTTCTTATGATGCATGTGTCTCCCCCACTCCTGACTTTATGCTTTATTTTTTGTCATTTTGCCCCTTATGCTCTGGGGGACATGTTTCCACTTCCCAGGCATCAAAAAACCTCACCCGGGCCAATTTCAGATCCCTCTGTTAATTCTTTAACTCAGCCTTCCGGCACTGCATCCCTGTCATACGCGCTGTCTGCTCCCTGCTGCCGTATTTCACCTCGGTCATTTGTAGACATGGGTGGGAAAGGGGCTGTTTTGTGAACAAATTGCGATTTTTTTCAATTTATTTAAATATTTGGAAATTTCTGGTGTTTTATTTTTTTTTATTGAAAAAATGTTTGTGTTTTGTTTCTCTTCCCTTCTTTCTCTCCTCCCCACTCCCCCCTCCTCTGCTCCAGGGCAAAATGGGTGGGGAGGGAAGGAAATGAGAGAGAAAAATGTGATGGTGGTGGGAGTGTTTTGTATTTGTCCAGAAATCAGTAAATTTAAAATACACACAAACTTTTGTTTTTGAAAAAGCCCTTTTTTTTTGTTTTTTGAAAAGCTGTCTGGAATGAAAAGTGTTGATCATTTGTATTGTACCTGTCTAAATTGCAAGTTCCTCCAGGCAGGGACCTAGTCCTGTGTGTTTGCAGAGAGCCCTGGGCATCAATAACCTGGCATAAATGACCTATTCTCACTTGTCCTCCCAAACCCGAACGCTTGCACAAAGCAGCATCTGTGCCCTGATCTGTGAATGCTGCCTGAAGAGAAGCTCTCCCACTGGGTGTTTGAACCAGCTCCTTTTGTGCTGTTACTTCTAGGGCTGGTCAGGGATTCTTCTAGAATGAATAAAGCGTTTTCTCAAAATTGAAATTTTCTGTGGGAAATTTTCAGTTTTGCAAAAAATTTCATTTTCCACTGGGAAAATCGAAATGATGGCTGCCTGGAAGGCTCTTGTCGGTTTCACTTTCTGTCTGAAGGATGTTGGCAGATGCTGAACACGCTGGCTCTTTGCCTTCCTGCCTCTCCCCCAGCTCTGGGGCCAGAGATGCAGAGAGCCCAGGCTGCTCTGTGGGTCTCCCAAAGTGGAATTGTTCTTGAAATCACTTCCCAGTAAAATGTTTGTGATTTTAACATTTTATCACAGTTCAAGACTGGAAGGGATTTCTGTTTTCTGGCCAGCTCTCGTTATTTCCCCAGCCAAGTCCTGGCGTCAGTGGATACCTCGGCGTTCAGTGACCTGGCTTCGAAGTTACTCTGCTCACTCACCTTTCATTTTCCAGGCTGCAGTGCGATTGTCAACACAACACCTGTGGCGGCTCATGTGATCGTTGCTGCCCGGGCTTCAACCAGTTACCCTGGAAACCAGCTACAACTGACAGCGCTAATGAATGCCAACGTAGGTTGTTGTGGGCTGGGTTTTTCCCTTTTTTGTTTTTTCTAGCTGTTTAGGTGGTTGGAAAACATGGAATGAACAAACTCCACTGCCCCCACACGCGGGAAGCTTTGCGGTCGGCCCCAAAGCTCTGCCATAGAATCCCATTCCTAAAGTTTCGTGCTTGAGGAAGGAATCCATAGCAAAGTCCCTCTTGGAGCCCCTGATGGGGCCTTGCATTAAATCTCCCTCTACAGGCATTATGGGCAGTCTCTCTTTTGGTCCTTGGTGAGAATTCAGTGCTCCTGTAAATGGCTGGATTGTCAGCATTGGAAGGTAAAGTCCTTTATCTATAGAACATCTAGCATGATCAGGGGAGCTACTAGCGACCCTTACACTGCTCCACCAATGAACCGCAATCCTGACCTGGAAGGATCCCCTATAGAGGGGTGAGACTGCATTTCTTCTGGGGTGACTGGCAGCAAAGCTGTTGATTGTAGTGTTGTTTTTGTGCCTTGTTCCCCTTTCCACTGGGGACTGGACTGAGATCACTGAGCCATTTCAGACAAGCCCCTGGGTGGTAACAACTTTTGCTCCCTGCAGACCCTGATTGGGACTTGAATCGGTGATTTAGAAGTGAAAGCGGCCATAATTCCGTTGAAAGGCTGTCCTATACCATTGCCGGGTTTTACAATCTCAGTACCAGTCCTTCAAACCATCCTATGGGCACCCTGCATTTTAGTACCAGACTTAGTGAACGTAACTAGAAGTATAGGAAGAGGGGCGGTCTGTGTTGTGGATTATTCTGTTTTGTGAAGGCTTCTACAATGATATCCGCTTAATCTGTACTGAGTGCTAATTCTGGTCCCCTTCCTGCCTCTGTCCTAAACTTTGTACAATAAACCTGATTGCTCAGTCCTGCTCTGAAGATAAATTGCATTCAGATCTACTTACATCTTTATTTGGATAGCCAGAACCCTCCAGTAGATGCCAACACTGGAATTCATGCTGGGCTGGGAAAGTGAAGCATGAAGCTCAGTTAAATCACATGATCTCATAAATGTAGGGACTCTGCAGTGGGCTGTTGGATCTTGCTCCCATGGATTTTAAAAAAACAACAACCCCCCCCAACACTCTCTCACCATGTGTTTGGACTTCACGGCTCAGCCCCTCTCTGATTGGATAACATTGAGAATTGGCCTGCATGTACGCTCCAAACCACTTTGGAGGCCCCAAAGTTTGGATAACTTCCCTTTCTCCCCTCCCACCATGCTCGGGCTCGCCTTTTTTCATTTTGTGCCTTGATGCTTTCTGGTTGCAGAAAATGCCAAAGCCCTGCTAGAATGCCTGTTCTCCCTAGGCGTCCAGCCTTGATTTGCAGACTGGAGACATCTGAAAGCTTGAGTGATTAACTGATCCTTCAGCCCCTTTTGACTTCATTCCTCATTTAAATGTAACCTCCATGCAATACAGACTTATTCAGCCCCTCTCAACCCTTCATCAGGGAGTTGAAATACATCAGTTAATTGTTTAATTGGAGAATGGTGATCAATAACCCAGAGGAACATACCTGCTGAGCTCCTGTCTCTTTATACTTTCAGCTTGCAATTGCAATGGTCATGCCTACGACTGCTACTATGATCCAGAGGTCGATCGCCACAAGGCCAGCAAAAATTATGACGACCAGTATAAAGGGGGAGGTGTCTGCATAGAATGTCAGGTACGCCCGGGGGGAAGGAATTTCACGTTGTTGTTGTAACATGATGGACTGTCAGGTGTCCTGTTTCCTGTGGCTGCATTGTTAGCCTGAATTGTAGTTCTGCATTGCGGGCAACAAGCAAATCAGGAGCTCTCATGTTTTCTATTAGTTTCCCAGGAAATCTGGGCTCTTGGCATCAGGATAAAGACGCATGCACCAGTGGCAGGAGTGGTGGGGTAGTTCATGGGCACCTGTCTGTTAGCGTAACCTTGGAAATGCATGGCTAAGGGTGGGATTTTCATATGCCCTGGGCATCAGCCTTACTCCACTTCCATTGAACTCAATGGGAGTTTGACCACTGACTTCAAATGGGAGCAGAATTAGGCCAATTCTAGTGCTTTTGAAAAATCCCATCCCAATTTACAGGGCCCAAATACTATCACTTGTCTGTCACTGCTTAAGCATTGGTGCCGTACTGCTCTCCCTACTCTCTCAGCGCCTAACTAAAGTCTTGCCATGGTGAAGCAAAAGCCCTTTGACTTGTTAGTTTCATAGCAAGTACCATATAGTGGCATGGGACCTGTGTAGTGCACGACTAGCCGTGCTTTTATGAAATGGGTTACTTCTGTCTTCCTGAATGCAAGGCAACTGGGAAACTTTGTTGACAAACCCTGAAGCCAAAATATAGAGCTAAAACCCAGACTAGGTTTGGTGGAGGATTCACAAGGACTGAGTTTCAACCCAACATGAGTGGACTTTTGAGCAATCTTTGTTCTTTCCTTTATTTACTTTCTTAATGTTACCCTGTCATGAAGCTACCTGGTACTACAGTCTGGTAGATGACCACGTTTTCCTTCGTGATGGGCAGAGTAACTGATGCCCTCCTATTCAACTGTTTTTCAGCATCATACAACTGGCATCAACTGTGAGAGGTGCATCCCTGGATACTATAAGTCCCCTGACCATTCGATAGACTCGCCCTACATTTGTTACCGTGAGTATGGGCTGCCCTGCAGGCTAGAGACGCAGCTTCTAGACTTTCATTTAACAGCTGGAGGAGAGCAGCCCACGCTGTCGAACGGTGGGGTGTTTGGTGCTGTGGATCGTCAGGGGCTGATTGTCCAGCCAGCCTTAAAAAGCGCATGGCCATCTGTCTTGCATGCACAAACAGCCATTGGCTTGTGCAGAAGGAGTGTCTGTCTGTTGTTGCAATCAGCTGTGGATGCATGTTCAAAGGCCTGAAAGGGGTGGAAATGTGGCCCCATCTGACCCAGCAGGAGATGCTCACGCACATCTCTATGGGAAACCCAGATCATTCTGGCAGTCTTGGTGGGTTTAGTTCTGCCACCTCGTTTGGTGGCTTTTGCCATGTTCACCAGAGCCTGCCCTAGCTGTAATGCAGCCAGAATTGCCACCCTCTCGGAAGCAAGATTGTGAGGGGCAGAGCCCAGCTTTTTGCAGCCTCCCGTCAGATCCTGCAATGCAGCAGCAACAGCTCCGCCAAGCTTGAACCATTTTAAAGAGACAGACATACCTTTTATTTTTGAAAGGGACTGCACAGTATGTATCTAAAACTTTCTGGCTATGCTGCTAGCCTGGCTGTTGCAATTAGAAATCTCTTGTGTGAACACAGATTGGGAAATGAGGGTCTCTCTCTCTCTCAGTAAAGGGAGCTCCCAGTGACTGCTCTCTCCCTGCAGGTTGTAACTGTGACTCGGAGTTCACCGATGGCACCTGTGAGGACCTCACTGGTCGCTGTTACTGCAAGCCAAATTACACCGGGGAGCTCTGCAGTGCATGTGCAGAGGGATACAGAGACTTCCCACACTGCTATCGTAAGTGCCATGTTCGCATGGGAGCGCTGTCAGTGGGGACGTGTGGGAACTAAAACTCCTCAGCTCCTGGTTCGTCAGAAACAAGAAGGATTGAAACCCTGTTTGTGCAAAGAGGCTGCCAGGAAGCCTAAAATTAGAGCTGCCAACTTTGCAGACAGTGCGTGGGCATCACACCTCTCTCCCTGTGCTGTTGTCAGCAAGCAGCACATTGTTCTCATATCAGCGGCACCTGAAATTGCAGACCAACCCACACCTTGCTTTGGCAGGGAAGCTGGGGATTAGTGGGCAGTGGAGTCCTTGGGCTAAATCCTGGATCTTCAGCCCTCATTCTTCAAGTTGGGAAGAAGGTGACGTTTCGGGATCCAGAAGGAATGTTGATCACGGGTTGATGATTTGTTTTTAAGTTGCTTCGGTTTTGGGCCAGTCCCAGTGTGGGGCTTGAACTGAGCACAGAAGTAATGTTTGCAATGGTTCTTTTTCCCCACAGCTGTTCCAGCTTTCTCTCACAATGATACTGGAGAACAGGTGCTTCCGGCTGCACAGATAATAAGTAAGCCCTGCAGTTTTCCTTATCTCTTTTTGAGTTCATTCCATATACTGCAATTTATAATTATTATTATTAGTGTTCGTAATCATTGTAACACGTAGGCCCCAGCTGAGACCAGGGTCCCTCTCTGGTAGGTCCCGAAGAGTCGTGTTGGTTCAAAGAGTTTACGGTTGCAATTGGCACGGCAAAGGGAGGGAGAAGGGAAATAATATGATTCCTATCTTACAGACGGGGGAATAGAGGCACAGAGCGGTTTTGGGCTTCATGCAAGAGTCTCTGGGGGAAGTTCTGTGGGCCGTGTTATGCAGGAGGTCAGATCAGACGGTCATAATGGTCCACTCTGGCCTTAAAATCTATGATTGCGGGACCTGTCCAAGGTCACAGGGAATCTGTGGCAGGGCTGGAAACTGAGCCCGGTGCTCCTCATGCCTTATCCACAAGACCATCCCTTTCCTACATCTGCGCATACTAATTTTCCTAGGCATCAGGGGAGCTTCTAAACCCTCTGTGCCAACACCTTCCACTGCTGCAAATCTGCCTTGTGGGGCATGTGCCTCTAGTCTGAATGCGACCACGGTAGTTTAATGCTTGGCAGCAAACTTCGTAAAATCACTCGCTGTCTCTCTTGCGTCTGCGCTTGTATCCTGTCCCTTCCTCTCCCTCCAGCCTCTCTCTGGTAGAATTCTAACCCCTCAAGCTCATGACTCATCTCCTCGGTCTTTTTGGGACTCTCTGCTTTTCCCACAGACTTCTCCATTGTTTCACGTTTACTCCAGATAACCTTTTTCTTCCCTCTGATATTTTAATCTCTGTTGTTTTCCAGGCAGGTTTTTCTTTGCTGAGCTGGAATCTCTCTTTCCCTCTAGTTCCCACCCCTTCCCCACTTCTGCCTCCCTCTCCTCATCTCTTCTCTTGCCCCACCCCCTTTTCCTGGACCAGGGAGACCAAGGTACCAGGAGACTGAGCTCTGCTGGGTTAGCGCTCTCGTGCATCCCAGCTCTGTGGAACTCTGAAGTGCTGTTCAGCCTCGGGGTAACCAGAGTACACCGTGTAACTGAGGGGATGCTGCTGTGAGCCAGCCAGTGAAACCTGATGGAGCAGCTGCCTTGATTATCTGAAGGTTTAGGTTTCAGAGTTGCAGCCGTGTTAGTCTGTATCCGCAGAAAGAACAGGAGTACTTGTGGCACCTTAGAGACTAACAAATTTATTAGAGCATAAGCTTTCGTGGGCTACAGCCCACTTCTTCAGATACATAGAATGGAATATATAGTAAGAAGATACACCTCTACCCCAATATAACGCGACCCGATATAACACGAATTCGGATATAACGTGGTAAAGCAGCGCTCTGTGCGGGGGGGCAGGGCTGCACACTCCAGTGGATCAAAGCAAGTTCGATATAACGCGGTTTCATCTATAACGCGGTAAGATTTTTTGGCTCCCGAGGACAGCGTTATATCGGGGTAGAGGTCTATATATACATACAGAGAACATGAAAAGGTGGAAGTTGCTATACCAACTCTAAGAGGCTAATTAATTAAGATGAGCTATTATCAGCAGGAGAAAAAAAACTTTTGTAGTGATAATCAAGATGGCCCATTTCAGACAGTTGACAAGAAGGTGTTAGGATACTTAACATGGGGAAATAGATTCAATTTTTGTAATGACCCAGCCACTCCCAGGCTCTATTCAAGCCCAAGTTAATGGTATCTAGTTTGCAAATTAATTCCAGTTCAGCAGTTTCTCATTGGAGTCTGTTTTTGAAGCTTTTCTGTTGCAAAATTGCCACCTTTAAGTCTGTTACTGAGTGACCAGGGAGGTTGAAGTGTTCTCCTACTGGTTTTTGAATGTTATGATTCCTGATGTCAAATTTGTGTCCATTTATTCTTTTGCGTAGAGACTGGCCAGTTTGGCCAATGTACATGGCAGAGGGGCATTGCTGGCACATGATGGCATAAATCACATTGGTAGATGTGCAGGTGAACGAACCCCTGATGGCGTGGCGAATGTAATTTGGGCAATGGCGCTGTCCTATAATGAATCATCACAGTATCCTGTGAACAAAGCCTCATCCCCATTTACAGAAGGCATTCTAGCCAGAGCGCCTGCTGAGACACACAGAGAGAGGAACTGACAGAGAGTCACTGGCAGAACTGGGGTTTGAATCTAGGAGTTTCTGGCTTCCTGTGCTTTGCCCACCGGCCCAGGCTGTCAGCTGGTGGAGATTAGTTAAGTGCCTTCTGTTGTTCCTGTCGTCCTCTTTGCAGACTGCGATTGCAACGCCGCCGGGACGGAAGGGAATGCCTGCCGCAAAGACTCTCAAAGGGGAATGTGTGTGTGCAAACCCAACTTCCAGGGAGCTCAGTGCGATCGATGTGCGCCGGGGCACTACGGAGCCGGCTGCCAGCGTGAGTGACCGGGGCCTATCACGCCGGTTTTCTTGATGTTCTTGCAAACGCCTCTGGTGGCTGTTCTGAACTGCGCTGCTAGAATCAGGCGCCCGTCTCCCTGCTGGGAAAGGAGAATTCCTCCGTCCTGCTTCAAGTAACACATTCCCATGACTTTTGCTGAGATTTGCTAGAACAGCCCTGACCCAGCTGGATTCCCTTGGCCTTGCTGGGGAACTCTGCAGGAATTCCCCATCAGTTCAACAGTGGGCTCAGACGCTCCGGCAGTACAGTGTGTTACGACCATTCCCACACGGTTTCTTCAACTGCTGTATGGATGAGGGGTCACTTTGGGTTACATTCCTCCCTCATCCTCCCCCATTCAAATGTCAGTTTATTTTATATCTTCTTCTCCTGCATCCTGAGAGGCATTGGGGCTGCTCAGGGTTTAACACAGTTAGCAAAGGCCTGTGGAGTCGACACCTAGTGAGCTCCCAGGACTGAAATCCTGGTGGGGAGCGGAGCCTTTTAGTTGTAATTCTCGCACAGATGAGACTTTTATTATTCTGGCCCCATCTTGGGAGATGAGTCGAATGCAGCCCCAAGGGCAGCCCTGCTCATCCAGCAGGCCTGTATACAGGACTTGGGTTCAGCCTGCACAGGGCTCCCTCATCTCTGTCTGAGCCTCTGAGAAAGCACCTTGATCTCTCCCCTCCCCTGAAACTCCTGAGCCTTTTCTTTCCATCCTCCAACCACCGATTGCCAGCCTCTTCCAGCTCCATGGGGGTCCTTCCACATGCTCCCCCCATCCTTGACCTTTCTGCTTCCGCCCAGGCTGATGGGTTGTTAATGAGGAGGCAGGACGCCTGAGGGAGCACAGGCAGGCTGGGGAGGAAAAGTAGCTAAAGGCCTGGGCTTCCTTTCACTGCCGTGAGGAGACGCTTCTTGCTGATTCATAAAGGGGCCGAGAGCTTTAAGCCCAAGGATGGTGAATCTGGGGGCTTATTGCAGTGCCGTGCCCACCAGCCATCCTGCAGACCTCCTCCTCGGCCTTCGGGGAACAGACAGGCGTTTCAGCTACAGATTCTAATAAAACAAAGCTTTGGCTCCATGGCTTCACTGCCCTCCCTTGAAACACACCCCCCTCCCCAATCCCTGACCTCCGCCCCCCACCCAGCAAAGTGCCCCAGAATACAAACACTCCCCTGCCCCCCCCAAAATCTGCATTTGTCTCATGAAATCTCGGCTTGCTAGCCCAAAGAGTTTGAATCTGAGTAGCCTCTAATAAGAGGCCTGGTGCTGTGTTGGGATTAGCCAGGGCTGTGAAACCGCAAAGGTGCCTCCTGATTCCCCCAGTACCGCAGGGACTAGCAGTTCACGGGGGGCCCATTGTTCTTTTCCAGCATGCCAGTGTTCAGGCTCTGGCCAGTACGATGGCACCTGCGACAGCGAGACCGGCCAGTGCCTGTGCCGAACTGGATTCGAAGGGTATTCGTGTAACCAGTGTGCACCCGGCTACTTCAGCTACCCTCTCTGCCAATGTGCGTAACTCCTCTTCCTTCTCAGATGTGTGTGTGTGGGTTGGGGGTGGGGGTGGGATTCCCTGCTGTGGAGAGAGGGGGGATGTTTACCCTCTGGACTTAGTATTACTTATTTGTGTTGTGGCAGAAAGCACATTATACGTGACTGCAATTGCAGGACCCCCCCCCCCCCCTTCACAGCCTCCTGAGAGCAGATCACTTCTGTCTAGTCACTTACTGTTAGTTATTGTTTGTATTCTCAGAGCGCCTAGAAGCCCAGTCATAGCCCGGGACCCTGTTGTGCTAGGCACTGTGCAGACGCAGAACAACAAAAAACCAGTCCCTGCCCCGAGGAGCTTACAGTCTAGGTATATGACAGGACCAGTAGGTGGATTCAGACAAACGGGGGAGAACAAGGAAATGGAGGCAGTATTAGTCAGCGTGGTAGGCAGTCATCTCAGCCCACCAGCGGCCTAACCCGCGTAGGTATCGCAGCACAGGAGAGTTTTCAGGAGGGTTTTGAAGAAGGAAAATGTATTAGTTGTGCGGCAGTTCGTTGAGCTCCTCGCACGGCTTGGGCAGCCGGGTGAAAATGTAACAAATGGGCAATGGATACATCAGGGGCCAACTGGGAGGTGGGAGCTGACATCTCACTAGGCTGTGCGAGATGGTAGGTAGGGTGGGGATAGGCAAGAAGGGCCTCGAAAGTGAAGAGAAACGGTTTGTTTGATGTGATGGCAAAAAGGGAGCTCGTGGAGGGATGCAAACACTCGGTATTCAAGCACCGAGCCGTGCACCCAACACTCATCTTGGGCAGTTAGTGCCAACATTCTCACTCTGGCTTAAAAATTCCCTCCCTGTTGTACCTTAAGCTTTGCCCCGTGCTCTGGGTGACGTAGCTCCGGACCCCTTTCCCACTGGCTTTTCTCTGCTTTGCAGTGTGCGGGTGCAGTGCCGTGGGGACGCTGCCAGGAGGCTGTGACTCAGGTGGGAGATGTTTCTGTAGGCCTGAGTTTGATGGGCCTCGCTGTGATCAGTGCAGCGTGGGATATCATTCCTACCCTCGTTGCCAAGGTATGGTGGAAACAGTGGCTCGTGGGGGCTGGGAGGAGATGCAGATGGGATTGAGTGTCAGCAGATGACAAAGAACTAGTGATTTTGAGCGCCTCGGTTTTTGGGTACTCGACTCGAGACCCCTTAGTGGGACCTGACTTACAGGAAGTGCTGAGCTCCCATCCTCTGAAAGTCATGACCCTTTTGAGGTGCTGTAAATTGGGCACCCAGAATCACTAGTCACTTTTAAAATCTTGGCCCAAACCCCCTTGATTTACATTATAAATAGTGCAGACTAGATCTGGACGTCATTAATGGTGTCAGTGTTTGGAACACAAAGCTGTCATTGTCAGTCTTTCTTGATGGAACTCCTGTTCTGATGATGATTTCCAGCATATGTTTTTGTATTTACACATTAACCTCCTGAACTTCTTCCTGTTGGTGAGCTTTGAATGGGCTGTAAAATCTTGGAGACTTTTTTCCTGGTTTGGCCGAGACTTCAGGGAGAAGTATCCCATGGTACTGTGATGTTTTTTTAAAAGGGAATTTAGTTCTGGGGAACAGTCCCGAAGAGATCCCTTGGAACTGAACGACGCGTCCGCACAGATAGCGCTAGTACAAGGTTTAAACTTTTGCCCTGCACCATCTGTCAATCTCCGACTCTGTTCCAAAAGGACCACTTCTGTGGGTGGTCAGCCTCCAGGTCCCACCGTAGATGCTGGCAAACGGGGCCAAATACATGCAAACTGCAGTGAATTTTGTGTGTGTTTGTGAAGTGGGGATTTGTCCGCTGAGAACTGTCACTCAGTTCAGCTGGATCACTGAATAGCCATCCAGTGGGAATGCTTTGGGTTGCTACAAATCTGGGCTGGATTGTCACAACTAGTGATGCAAAGAGATGAAAAGACTCGGGTCTGATTATTTGTCTCTGTGCTCGCTAGTCCTCCTTCTCACACTTCTCTTTTTATTCGTGCACCCTTCTTTTGCAGCTTGCTCCTGTGATCCCCGGGGCTCGGTGGATAACAACTGTAGCCCAGTTGGTCAGTGCCGGTGCCATTCTAACTACGCCGGGCACACCTGTAGCCAGTGTGCACCAGGCTTCTATGGGTACCCCAGCTGCACACGTGAGTAACTCCCTTCACATGGAAGATTTTGCTGACGGTCTTGCAGAGTAGAAGCAGTGTGTTCCGGACAGGACTGATACACGCTGCTACTTGCTTTGCATTGCTTTGCCTTTACCTCACCCTGTTCTCTCCTCTCCCCAGGGCCCAGCTTTATACTAGAATTCAGACTGGGTCTTTATTACAGGAGGAGTCAGTTTTTATTACTTACTCTTCTTTCCCTGTTGGAATAAATACATTATCCCACAAAAGCGTTTTCTCTTGCAGGTTGTGTCAATCGCTAATGCTAATGCAAAGGCCATGGAGTCTGTCCCATAGAGTTCATTGGTAATTGGTAATTACAGGGGCCCAGGTCTGCCCATTCTGGTGTCCCAGCCCCCAGATACATGGAATGTTTTACGAACGGACCTGCAAAGTACAATTCAGGAGCTGAATTTCCATGGGACATACCAAAATCCAGAATTAGAGCCCTATTCCCCCCCAAAACCGGCGCAGACTGAAGGAGAATGCACACTGAATTATTCCAGTTTGTTCCAGTGTTTGGCCATCTCTAGTCAAGTAGCTTATTAAAGTAACATGTTTTGAGCTGTGCCGTGCTTTCAGCATGAAACGCCAAACTGTATGTTCAGATTTCACTCAAACCCAAAGATTTAAGGTGGGATTCGCAAATATATATCACTCCACCTGGGCCGGGTTTCAGGTGCGGAGGGGGGATTTCTGGCCTCAAGTGGAAGCTGTGTAAAGCTCAGAGGTTTTGCATAATTTTGAGGTAAAGCCACCATTTCGGCTGAGTTCCCTGAGCAAAACTCCAGGGTGCAAACCCCATCAGAATCAAAACGCAGGGCCATTCTGACAGAGCTAGTCTGATCGTTCTCATGGCTCTAGCGCATCAAAGCTGTTCTTAGCTACTGACAATGACTGCTGGAAAACCGAGAACCCACCAGCCCAGTTGAGGGGAAACAGGCCTCCCTGGGGATTGTACTGAACCCCTCGCCAGCTTCAGACAGGCCAGGAAACGGCCGGCTTGTAAAGGGTTTATAAAATGCGATGAAGATCTTTTTAATTGCTCTGAAGGCCCATCTGCAAAATGTTAATACTTGTTTTTATCCCTTAGCCAGAAGGTTCAGTTGCAGCAAGTTTTAAATGCACACCTCCCAGTAACACCCTGCTCTCTGGATTCCCAGCTGTGACATCACTCGGCTAGATCCTCTGCCAGGATCAGAATGCCCCCTGTGGGTACGTCTACACTGCGATAAAAGACCCATGGCATGGCCGTGGCTAGCCTGGGTCAGCTGACTCGGGCTTGGGCTGCGGGGCTATAAAATTGCAGTGTAGACGGTCGGAGCCTGAATGTCTACCCTGCAATTTTTAACCCTCCTGCCTGAGCCCCATGAGCCTGAGTCAGCTGACCTGGGCTCTGAGGCAGTCCCGTGGGCTTTTTATTGCAGTGTAGATGTACCCAGAAAGTCCAATGCTGCTGCCTGTACTCACAGTGAGTAGCCCCTTCCTGTGTGTGTGAGCCCACTGTATCTCACTCTGCTCTGTGACACCAGCCTAAATCCGCAGGAAGTCTGCTGAAGCCAGTGGGGCTACAGTCATGGAAAAGGGGTGAGAATTAAATGAGAATCAGGCCTGTTCATTTCACGTAACTCCCCCATCCAACCCTGATTTTCAGTGGGGCTGCTTGCGTGGGGCCCCATCCAAAGCCAATTGGAGTCTTTCCATTGACTTCAAAGGGCTTTGGATCAAGCGCATAGGGCGGTGCTGCTCATGTGAATCATGCCGCTGCATCAGTGCAGGTGGCTGCAGTGCAGTGTGTATTATTAACAATCCCCGTCATGCCCTGGGCAGAATCTCCCGCTCTGCCCCAGTCAGACTGGAAAGCCAGATGTACACTTGTGCCTCCCAGCAAGAATTTACCGCTCATTAAAAAATGTTCTGTGATACAATTTCCCTGAAGCAACAAAACAGCAGCATCGCGCCTTTTGCACGCTGCTAAATGTAGAAGCCTGGGTAGCGGCCAACTGGCTTAGCATTCCCAGCAAAAAGCGATGCCGGCACTATGCCTTTGAAGAGGCTGGAGGCTTGGATCAAATTGTGTCTCCCGGGTGCAGCAGCCACTTATTTTTTCATCTAAAGAAATAGGTGAAGTGCAAACGGGATTTAAAAAATAGATGAACCGAGAGAGGGCAGGAAGCCAGAGCTTTAAAATCCTCCACTGTTTTTCCAGTACTAAGCATGTTTTGCTGTTGGAGGAGGCCATTAGGTGCCAGACATTTGCACACTTACTAGAAATACATCCACAAGCATGTGAGCAGTGATTGGAAGAGAGAGGGCTGAATCTGTCTGGGACCAGGCTAGTTGATGGCTGCACGTCTGCTGGGTGGCATTTAGGTTGAAAGGGCAGTGAGATTTCGATGTGCGTTAGAGAGAAGCAGGTTGTCCAGGAGCGTAAGAACGGCCGTACTGGGTCAGACCAATGGTCCATCTAGCCCAGGATCCTGTCTTCCCACAGTGGCTGGTGCCAGATGCCATTGTCCTGTTTGTCCCCTCTGAAGCAATTGTGAAGTGATCCATCCCCCGTCGTCCAGTCCCAGGTCCTGGCAGGAAGCAGCACAACCATTTCCCAGCTCTTTTCCAGGAGCTTTTGTTCTAAATCGGCAAATATTCTTGCATCCGTGCTACTAGCTCATTACTACATGCTGGCCCATCCAGGTGTGCCATGTTCTGTGGGTGCTATTTGAGAGCTCATGGCCCCTGGCCTTGACAACTGAATGCTGCTCTCAGATATTGGGTGTAATTGGCCCTCACCATGTATGTGATAAACTACGTGGCTTTTGTTGTTCTCAGTAGCCTGTGTGCTTTTGGTTTTAATGGTCAAACAGAGAATGTGAGAGGCGTGCGTCTGCTGAAGTAAAACATTTGTGGTAATGAAACTTTATACCTCATGTCTGTAGAGGTTTATTAATTGGCTGGTTTGGCTACAGAGAGAGTCAGGCAGAGAGGGTAGCTTAGTGCTCCTGTTTTTCTTCTATGGGCCAGGTTCCCAGCTGGACTACATCTCCCAGGATGCACCATGGTGGCTCAGCAAGGGGGGGGGGCAGACTGGTGAATCATGGGAAATGTAGTCTAGCTGGGGAGCCCAGCCCATAGAGGTGAGACTGGTAGCATGAGGCAGTCAGAACTCCAGTTTCAAGGAGGCACTATGGTGGCATTTCCTGATCCAGTTTTTTTTGGAGGGGGGGGGGGGGATTTTTTTTTTTTATTTTTTATTTTTCAGTGGAAATTGGGAAATTTTGACAAATTGTTTAAAAAGGAAAAAAATTGGGTAAGAATGTTATTGGGGGAGGAGAGGGGAAGGAACATTTTCTGAGCAGTTCTATGGACAGCATATAAGTCACTTACTGCCTTTGCGCTAACAGGGGTCAGTCTGGCTCTGGCAGTTCCTCATGCTCTCAGATTACTAGTCCTGAGTTCAGTTCCTGCTGCTGCTGACTCAGTGGGAAGCTGTGTTCTCTTATCCCCACTTTGAGACCTCTAGCTGAAATGCACCAAACATGGTGGGGGTCTTTAAAGAACTAAGTTCCTGCTTTGTGTTGTTTAAAACAAATCCTTTTATTTTAATCTGGGCCGTGAGTCGCCTTACAGCTCTCAGCCTGACTGCCCACCTTTCCCTGTTCACCTGCAGCTTGCCAGTGCTCCACAGAGGGCTCTCTCCACGGCACATGTGATCAGGAAACTGGACAGTGCAGCTGTCGCCCCAAAGTGGCTGGACTGCGCTGTGACACCTGCATGCCAGGGGCATATGGATTTCCACATTGCGAAGGTAGCATTGTCGTCGTCCTCCTTCTCCTCTTCCTGCATGACTTGGTACAGCACATTCGTTTAGGGCTTCCCTCTACACCCTCGAACTCAGCTGCAGCTACCGGCCAACACTCAAAGCCCTGTTTTTAAAAACACGCTAATAAATACACAGACCAGTCATCAACCCAGTGAAAGCTTAAATACAACCGCCCCCCAATCTCCTCCATGAAAAGTTTCTCAGAGTGTACACACAGGGTTGTGACAGGTTGGATCACAGAAACCCCCTTGGGAGCTGCCACCCGATGTGCCAAGACTACCCCTGCTTCTGTTTTCCCTGCCAGTTCAGGACTCCAGCACCCCGTCTTGCTGAGTCAGACACTCCTGTCTGGCTCTAACACAGACCAAGGATCTGAATCACTTGTCCCAAAGCTGCAAGGTTACCCAAAAACAGCTCACAGGAGTGTGCTTGTCTTTAGCACTCAGATGCCCAACTCCCAATGGGGTCTAAACCCAGATAAATCCGTTTTACCCTGCATAAAGCTTATGCAGGGAAAACTCATAAATTGTTCGCCCTCTATAACACAGATAGAGAGATATGCACAGTTGTTTGCTCCCCCAGGTATTAATACATACACTGAGTAAATTACTAAATAAAAAGTGATTTTATTAAATACAGACAGTAGGATTTAAGTGGTTCAAAGTAGTAACAGACAGAACAAAGTAAGTCACAAGCAAAATAAAATAAAATGCGCAAATCTATGCCTAATCAAACTAAATACAGATAAGTTCCTCACCAGTTCCAGAATGCTCCCTTTCACAGGCTAATCTCCCTTTAGCCTGGGTCCAGCAATCTCTCACAACCCCTGTAGTTACTGTGTTTTGTTTCAGTTCCCTTCAAGCATCCTGGGGGGTTGGAGAGGCTCCTTCTTTAGCCAGCTGAAGACAAAATGGAGGGGTCTCCCCCAGGGTTAAATAGACTCTCTCTTGTGGGAGGAGACCCCCCTCCTCCCTCCTATGCAAAGTCCAGCTCCAAGATGGAGTTCTGGAGTCACCTGGGCAAGTCACATGTCCCTGCATGACTCAGTCTTTACAGGCTGAAGCCATTGCCCACATGGAATCTTGCATGTCCCCAGGAAGACTTCTTATGTGGATTGGAGCATTCCAAGATGCATTGTTCCCTGATCAGGTACTTAACCTGGCAAATTCCTTCCTAAAGAAGCTGACCAAATTCCTCCCAAAGCTTACTTAGAAACCAAGCAAGCATACAGCCCAAAACATATTCCAGTTATGTCATACATACATTTATAAGCACCCCCTCCCCATAAAGCCTTATGGGGTACACTGTCACAAGGGTGACTCAAAGCTTTAAGGGGTCTGTTTTAAACCTGCTTCAAGCTGTGCTTTTCCTTGCAGTGGGCTCCTGTAACCCAGCAGGGTTAGCAACTGCAGACCCTTCCCTGTCCCCGGTGAGTACTTCATGTGCCCCTCAATCTCTTGGGGCTGTTTTGAGTTTCCTTTCCTGCAAACCTCATTTGTTTTTTTCCCTGGTCTCAGAATTTCCTACTGTGTCGCAGGACCTGCTCCAGGTGCAATGCAGAGAACGGCAGCTTCCCGCTCTGTAGAGCAGGAGACCTCATCTGTCCCCTTAGCTGCAGGTTCTGTGATGCTGCTCGAGCCCCTGGCATTCTCGCCTAATCCTTGTTTTCATCCCCCCGTTTTTTCAGGGTTCCTGTGCATGTCGGGCATATGTCGAAGGTCCAGCTTGTGACAGGTGCAAACCGCTGTACTGGAACCTGACTCCAGATAACCCGTATGGATGCACGAGTAAGGAACTTGCATATAAGAGGAGTCTTTTGGGGGCAGTCTG
This sequence comes from Terrapene triunguis, assembly GCF_002925995.2. Taxonomy (NCBI): domain Eukaryota; kingdom Metazoa; phylum Chordata; order Testudines; family Emydidae; genus Terrapene; species Terrapene triunguis. The sequence goes on from NW_020664481.1 coordinate 8,075,716, forward strand.
TTCCTCTAGAGGTTTAAGGGCCAAACCTACGTCATCTCCATTTGAGTAGATGTGATTCCCTTTTCTCCATTCCCATCGTTTCCGCCTTCAGTTATGGCACGAAGCGTTAGCGTCCCAAGTGACGGGACTGATTTTGTCATCCACACTTAGCAGGGGGGATGGGCCAGACCTGGGACCCTTTTCAAAGGAATGGATCCAAGGATTTGTTTTGCCAGCTGTGCCAGGACCAAACTCAGACTTTACACAAATACAGGTTTTACGTGTGTAAAATGGGAGTGTGCACGTGCAAACATCAGTGTGCAACATCCAGGGCAAGCGTGAGGCCGGCTGAAAATCCAGCCCTTAGTGAGTCTGTGCTACTTTGGTTAGTTTCCCTCCATAGCAGAAGCCAAGAGCGGGTTTATTTCCTCTCTCCATCCCCTTGGCTTCTATCATGTCTGGTTTCCTCTGCTGCAAGGAACGGTGGTGTCAATCTGAGAGTTTTGAATAGTCTCTCGACGGCTGGATCCATTTCCTCACTCTCTCGTGCTCTTCTGCTCTCTTCAGGCTGCCAGTGTGATACCAAGGGCACCATCAGTGGAGTTGCAGTGTGTCAGCAAGTAAGATCACTCCCAAAGTTCCCTGTGTAGAATTAGATCCCCTGCCCCCCGCCCCCCTGCTCCCTTTAGAGTTAGGAAAAGCCCTTCATGTGTGTAATAGCTGGAGCTTCCCAAACCCGGCTCCCGCAGAACCACTCTCCTGTCCTGGCGCTGTCTGCTCAGAGGTTGCGCCAGTGAGTTCTGGGTGCCCTTTGTCAAGCTGAAACTAGAGATCATTTATCCACATTGACCCCCTTGATCTTCTCCATCCTGTTGATGTGACGCCGCAGCCTGGACTTGCCTGAGGACCTGGGTTTAGAGCAGGGGTGGGCAAACTTTTTGGCCCCAGGGCCACATTGGGGTTCCAAAACTGTATGGCGGGCCAGGTAGGGAAAGCTGTGCCTCCCCAAACAGCCTGGCCCCTGCCCCCTCCCACTTCCCGCCCCCTGATTGCCCCCCTTAGAACCCCGACCCATCCAACCCCCCTGCTTCTCGTCCCCTGACTGCCACCCTGGAACCCCAACCCCCCTATCCAACCCCCCCTGCTCCTTGTCCCCTAACTGCCACCCCGGGACCCCACCTCCTATCCAACCCCTCCTGCTCCCTGTCCCCTGACTGCCCCGCCCACTATCCAGACCCCCGCCCCCTGATAGGCCCCTGGGACCCCACCCCCTATCCAACCCCCCCTGCTCCTTGTCCCCTGACTGCTCCCTCCCAGGACTCCCTGCCCCTATCTATTCTCCCCCCCCCCCCAAGCTCCCTTCTGAATGTGTCCCTGCGAACGCGGGCGGAGGACTCAGGCGGAGCAGGGGCAGCCGCGCAGCCGGAGAGAAGCGATTTCCTCTTCAAAGCTCCGCTTCTCTCAGGAGGACACTGGGCGGCCGTGCAGCCGGCCGGAGAGAAGCGGCGCTTTGAAGGGGAAACCGCCGCTTCTGTCTGGCTGGCTGCGCTGCCGCTCGGTGTCCTCCTGAGTCCTCCACCCACGTTCCCCACGCTCCTGCCACCCACACTGCCCACCTGCTCCCCGGAGGCTGCGAGTGAGCCTCCCTCCCTGCTCTCCTGCCCAGCGCGCCCCCACGGCACGGTGAGGTGAGGCTGCGGGGGAGGGGGGACAGCTAGGGGGGGACGGGACCGGGGGCTAGCCTCCCCGGCCGGGAGCTCAGGGACCGGGCAGGATGGTCCCGCGGGCCGTAGTTTGCCCACGTCTGGTTTAGAGCCTACATCAGGATTGAGGAAAGAAGACATAAGAAAGAAGACGTAACTCATTCAGCGTTTGTGCTTTGGCCTACGAGAAACGGAAGAGTCCTATTATGATGTGTGTATTGTAGTAGCACCTAAGGACCAGGGCCCTATTGTGCTAGGTGCTGTACAACAAAAAGACCGTACCCCACAGAATTTGCAACCTTACTATGTAGTAATTCACTCAGAGCCCAGGCTAGCTGGAAAGTCTTTGGCAGAAGCCTTGGAGGGAGGCTGCTGAGTTGTTTGGCAAGGGTGGCAGGCGTGCATTCTTCTCAGTAGCCATCACGGTCTTTGTAACATCTGTGGGGTCGGGGAAAAGTAAAGGCCTCTGAATAATATGGTGGGCATCAGCCACATCCTGCTGCCCATCGGCTCGATGAAGACTGTGTTTTCCCATTCTCCATCCCAAGGAATGTTCCACAGTAGCTTTTGTTAAGGGATCATCACTAAAGTCTTGTCAAGAGTGGGGATTATAGCCAGTGGTGGTGTTGCACCGAGACAGCTATACTAGTGCAAACCCCGGTGTAAATCGTGATTTGCTCTGGCCCCAGCCCCCGTTCACACCAGCGCAGTGCAGTTACAATGGTGTAGCTGTAACAGCACAGACACCCCTCCGTGAGGCAAGGCCAAATTGTCTCCCCAAGGGAGCTCGCGCAGGGCCTGCCTGCCCGCCCTAGGTAAAATGGCTTCACTCTCCATAGTGTGTGGCAATGGGCAGATTATGACAAGGTTTTAGCTGTTTGTAAGGGCAGTCCCTTCTTGTACGTTCACCGTGCTGTTAAATAGTCTAACCGTAGGTATTGATCTGGCCCCATGACGGCATTATTTATTGGCTGCATTACAGGAGCACTTATGAGCCCTCCTCATGGACCTGGACCCACCCCATTGTATTAGTGTCTGAGTGCCCCGCAGTCGTTACTGGTTTTCTCCTCACAACACCCTGTGAGGTAGGGTAGTGCTGTTAGCTCAGTGTGCAGGGGGGAGCTGAGTCACACACTTGCCTAGGAAAGTTCTGACAGAGTTGAGGATTGAACCTGGGTTTCCAGAGTGCCAGGCCTTTGCCCTGACCACTGCACCATCCTTCCTCTCTCAAATGCTAGTTTGGTTGTACTGGGTGTTGAGGAGGGGCAGAGCCACTCCCATGGTTGAGCTGACTGACCTGGCTGTCTCCTAGGGCAATGGGCAGTGTTTCTGCAAACCCAGCATCTGCGGCCAGTTGTGCTCCACGTGTAAGGACGGATACTTCAACCTGGACCATGCAAATTACTTTGGCTGCCAAGGTGGGTACCCTTCTCTCTTTTGTGAGGTGCTAGATCTGCCAACTGGTGGCCTGGAGCACGGAGCTGCCTGTCTGGGGTCTGTGGGACAAGAGTACTGAGGCCTGGAAAGCAAAGTGGATGAGAACAGAGGGTTGGGCTGTTCTACCAGAAGTGATAGAATTGAGCACCTGATTTAGACCCACTGTACGTCCCCGGAGTCGATCAGATGAGTCACTCCCCTCCCACTAAGGATGGGAGGGGAACCAGGTGAGGGTGGATGCCTGGAGTTTACTTCTTGCCTTACAAGCTTGTACTTCTGTTTCCCTATGTGCACATTAATGCTGGTGGTGAGGGGCGAAGCAGCAGAGGCTGCAGCTGCCTGCACAATGCTCTCCCCCTCAGTGGTGCGCTACAAGGGTGGCGGTGCTGGGAGATAGGCAGTGAGCAGGGGCTGCGGAAGGGGTTTGGGTTCAGAGGCCTGGTCGGAGCTCAGAGGGCTCACTGAGAGGATTTGCAGGCCTGCGTTGTTCTCAGCAGCCATCAGCAGGCTGGAAATAGATGAGCGCTGCGATGGAAGAGAAGCTAATCCAAGCGGGGTCCAAGCCAACATGAAAACGGATACAACGGAATAAAAATAGAGCCCTCGGCGGCTCCTCCCTTCGGTGCGCGGCTTTGATTAGTGCTATTCGGAGCTCGTTAATATCAGTGGAATGTAAACACCTGCTTCCTGTCCACAGGCTGCCGGTGCGACGTTGGTGGGTCCGTCGGGCCGACGTGCGAGGCTAGGACCGGAGCCTGTCACTGCAGGCAGAACACACAAGGCCCAACATGCACCCTGTAAGAGGCCAGCGGCCACTACAGAGCTGCTTGGCGCGTTCGCTCCTTGTTCCTTTAGCTGGAGACTTCTCCAGCACCCCCTCCCCAGCTAGCGGGCCATGGCCTTAGAACGCTGGAGGCTGCGTGCCTCCCGTCCCTTGCCCCCGCAACTACTACCGCACACCTACACCCCAGCGTGTTCGCCCCTTGTTGGGGACCCTCCTCTCCAGCCCCTTCCCTCCCTAAACAGCTGGAAAGAAGTTAACTCCGCTCCAGTTTTTCTCCCCATTATTGGGAAGAGGGAGTCCCATGCAGTGTTGATATGGAGCTAACAGCTGCAGACACCATCCCGTTTGGCTGTGTCCTGGAGGGCCCCCGAGAAGCCAGCAATCATGGGAGTAGCATGAAGCGAGTTCCCCGGACTGTGGAAACCAGGCTTGTAATTCTATCTATTGACTCTCTTCCCCAGGCCTGCGAGGGACCATTATTTCCCTGACCTCCACCACCTGAAATTCGAGTTGGAAGAGGGCACCACGCTAGATGGCCGGGCTGTTCGCTTCGGCTACAACCCCCTGGAGTTTGAGAATTTCAGCTGGAGAGGATACGCTCAGATGTCTCCCATTCAGGTATGATTTACGGGACTGGCCCCAGCCTGTGCTCCCTACCAGGAGAGGACGCAGAAGGCTAACCATTCGATGCGCTGTAGACGCGTGTCTTATTTTAACCCAAAGAGCTGCTCTAAACCCAAGGTCATGTGGTGGCCAAAACAAACAGTGCAGTGTAAATATAGTCTGTTTGTACAGATATTTCCTGTAGCATTAGGGACAGAATAGACTACTGAGAGGAGAGATCCTAATTCAGGAAGCCCTGCTCAGGAGGTCAACCTAGAACAGGGGTCTCAAACTCCCGGCCCGCAGGCCATCTGTGGCCCGCGAACCTCCCCAATGTGGCTAGGTCTCTCCCTTGGCCACACCTGCCGCCCCTGGATGTTCCCCCTCCCCCAGGAGATTTACAATGGCCTGGGGCCCGGGCAGCGCAGCGGAGCTGAGCAGTGTCTGCTTGCTCGCTCCACGTGTCTGCCGGGCCCCTCCCTGCGGCCCCGGGGCTGTGCCTCCACACGCTGCCCCCGCCCCTAGCGTCCCTGCGGCCAATGGGAAGCTGCGGGGGTGGTGCCTGGGGGCAGCAGCACGCGGAGGCCCCCCAGCCCGCCCCGCCTTGGAGCCCCAGGTAAGCGCCGCACCCCCTGACCCCCTCCCAAAGCCTGCACCCCCCACCCCCTCCTCACACACCCTCTCCCGCCCCCGAACTCCCTCCCAGAGCCTGCATCCGCTTCCCACACCCTCCCAGTCCCCAAACTCCCTCCCAGAGCCTGCATCCCCTCCCCACACCCTCCCAGTCCCCAAACTCCCTCCCAGAGCCTGCAGCCCTACCCCCTCCTCCTGCACCCCCATCCCCTGCCCCAGCCCAGAACCTGCACCCAGCACCCAAACTCCCTCCCAGAGCCTGCAACCTCTCCCCCTTCCCACACACCCCCTCCCGCCCCCAAACTCCCTCCCAGAGCCTGCAACCCTACCCCCTCCACCTGCACCCCCATCCCCTGCCCCAGCCCAGAGCCTGCACCCCAGACCCCCTCCCCCACCCAAACTCCCTGCCAGAGCCTGCACCCCAATCCCCTACCCCAGACCTCCTCCCTCACCCAAACTCCCTCCCAGAGCCATAGGCAGGTGGGGGGGTGGACTTGGAGGGGGGCAGGTTCTGGGCAGCATGAGTGACATCATTGGCCTGCTGGGAGGATTTGAGGACTGGCACTGGTCCTAAGGTAAATTGAGTTTGAGACCCCTGGCCTAGAGGATCACAGTGGTCCCTTCTGGCTGTATGATCTATGTATCCTAATTCAGTTAGTGGGAAGCCTCTTACGGGGCTTTCTCTATACAATGTCTGCAGGTTTCCTTGGGGCCCTTTCACCTGCTCTTCTCTTTCCTGCCACACTCTATGTAACCCCCTCTCCCCGACCCCAAAAAGGAAGCCACTTCTCCCCCGTTACTACACACAGCTTACACCCTTTGTGGCTGCTTTGCCTGGACTGTTGTTGAGTATAGATGAGTTTCTACATGGGGGCGAGGCTGTAACATCCACTCACATGGTTCCCTCCAGCTTTTCCCTCCGTGAACCTTTCTTCTGCACGGCCCCTATCAGAACGTTGAGTGTGTGTCGGAGGGCGAGGGGGGTTATATAGCAGCCATACAGGGTTGTCCTGTGTAGCAGGTTCTTTATCCTGACCCTTGCTCTCTCCACCTACAGCTAGAATATTCTTTGCTTTGCTTTGTTGCTAGGCTAGGCTGGGTTTTCAAAGGGGCTGAAGGGAGTTTAGCACCAGATTTCCACTAAATTCTGGTGGGAGCTGGACGCCCAACTCCTCCGGGTTCCTTTGGAAAATCCCAGGCCGAGCAACCAGAGACTGTTAAGTAAGTTGTTCACTTGGCTGCTGGTTTTGTTTGGTATCCACTGGCTGCATTAGAAACTCCATTGGGTGTTGAATGTCGGGCAGGTGTGTGGCTTTTGTGTCGGCAGGCCCCTTTTCCGTGCGAGGTCATTCCAATGTGTCCTCGAGCAAGAAGCTCAGGCTGGGACCTTGGAGCTTTCACCCTAAAACCTAGTCTTTAACGTCCCTTGCCAGTATCTTTTCTCAAGGGAACGGCCCTCCTTTATCGCAGCCTGTTGATCATGCCCATGGAGGGTTTGCTTGGCAAACCTCCACTTGGTCCCTGGCACAGGAAAGCACTTAAGCATGTGCTTAGATCCCATGAAAGTCAATAGGACTTTAGCATGTGCTTCATGTTAAGCGCATGCTTAAGTGCTTTACTAGATAGGGATGCATTCCTGAATCAAGGCCACGTGGCAGCTCTTGAATAAGTGGACACATCTCTTGGGGGTGTCCTCAGTTGGTATTGCTAGTTGTTAGCATTTCAAGTATCAGAGAAAACCGCGTGGTTTCAATTTGCAGCCTTTCTGCAGACATTTGGGTGGTGAACCCATGAGCACAGAGACAGATGGTCTTGGAGCCGCCCATGGGCTGACTGTAGTACAAAGCACCAAACCCACGTTACGTTAACAGTGGAGTCAAGCCTTTTGTTAAAGTAACCTCTTTCCCTAGCTTAGAATATGCCCCCCCCAAATAGCCCCTCCACCAAACAGCACCCATCCATGCTAGCCAGCTTCCATTCTAAAGCCGACGGCTTGGAACGCTCTCCAGTTAAACGCTGTGGCCAAGCAACCTAAACGCGAGTGTGTGAGAGTGTCTTGTAGGTGTTGTCAGATAGCGGAGCTGCTCTCCCGGTGCATGCCCCCTGCCTCACCTCTCCCGCCCACCCACCCATGGAGAGGGAGGAGGATAGGTGGATGCTTGTAAAGTGCACTTGGTAGCATGTGTGCAATGCCTTCTCCTGCTGCCCTTTTCACGCTGTTAGGCTGCGTGGCTGCTTGACTCCTCCTGCGCTGGGGCATGGTGCTTCGGGAGCAGTCCCCCGAGCGGCTGCGCTGGGGC